>NC_139624.1:42081965-42096965 GCF_964638095.1 Poromitra crassiceps
TGTAGTTAGTCAAACTCACAGGCATGCGCTGCGCTGTGCGGGGACGGGAGAGGCGCAACAGAGTGAAGCCTCTACCCCGCGGCCTCTCACCAGGCAAGACCGCGGCTTCACCAAACACCCGCTGCGGCCTAGCGGAGCGCTGCAGCCTGCACTCAGCTACAGAGCTCCCTGAGCTCCCCCGATTTTATTTCACCGGAGGCGAAGGCAGCAACACAAAAGACTGATGGAAATATACATAACAGAAGAGAAGGTAAGACCACTAAACTGGTATGCAGCCGCCAGCATTGCATTGACAGTCAGTAGACAGAGTAAACACGATTCTGCCTGACCAATCAGTCGTCAACAATGTTTTCACGTCACCGTATGAACCCGGGTTCACAGAATAGAACCACGACGAGGCAGGTACTAAAAGTAGCACGACTCGACCCCAATACAAACCGGGCTGGGATAGTTTTTAGTGGTGGAATGAGACCATTTATCGAGTCGAGTGGAGCGGGACCGCGCTACTAGCTGCGGTGGAATTGGGCCAATAGTAGGAAGTGAGTGTAAGTGAGTTATTATTTTAAGGCATTTTTATGCCTCCGCCGGCAATAGCCGTGCTGGAGGCATTATGGTTTTGGCTTGTCCTTCTGTACGTCTGTACGTACTGTACGTCCAATTCTCGTTAATGCAATATCTCAGGAATGCCTTGATGGTATACACACTTTATTCTGCTTTCAGGTCATAATTTGCTACACCGCCTTTCTTAGCACACAGCAGACTGGAGTAGATCCTGAAAATCCCCCTATGTACTGAATCGAGAATCAATTTTGGATCGAATCATGACCTCAGGAATCTAAATAGAATTGTGAGATACCCAAAGATTCATCCCCCTAGTTAGAGCATTGCTTTCATTGAGGCGTCCCTGTATAAATAAAGGTTAATACAGTAATAATAGTTTGGAGATGGTAGACTACATAAGCCACACTTGAATCCCTGGTCACATGACCAGGGTCTTAGCTCACTGAGCCACCAAAATGCATCAAACTGTAAAGTACTGGTGTACAGTATGAAGGGCTTACTCACTGAGACTCCAAATTCAGGAGGAAACGTTTGAAGGACAACACCGCTCAGTTGAAGAATTCATATTGATATTCATATTATATTGGTCTCTCAAGTCATTTCTCAAGTGTCAAAAGTGATTTTGACTTTTTTATGTGATTTGTCATCAGTATGCCCAGCTCTCTTGACCTCTCTCTGTCCCAAGATCAACATCTCTCCAAAAATCTATGATGGCTTTTTGCTTTGATATAGCAGCAGTTCTGAAATGAATTTTCTCTTGCCTTGATCATGAGTAAAAAATACAATTAAAATTAAAAAAGCCTGTATGATGTCTAATTTAGTCCAGTGTCATGTCTTACCCCAAAACGTGTCAATAGTGGCAACTTAACATTCACCAAACAAGACCTTGAAAGTCGTTGAAAAGTAGTTGAATTTGATGGCCAAGTGACGTGAGCCCCTGTCGCAATCACATTTACAATCTTTACCAATTTATCCTCTACAGAGCAGTGCTTTATACATCACACTTTTCACATCACACCTTTGTTTGTTCTCTGGTTTCTGGTTCTTTGGAGAAAGTTGTTCATGTTAACAAATATGGATTAGTATGTCCTACACTGCTACAGCATAGGAATAATCTATAGGAATTTGTAAAACAACTGGGTTTCCTTGAGCAATGAAAGATAAAACTAAATAAACCAAGAAAAAAAAATAGAAGAGGTAGAGTCAGGGCATTCTCAGTCAAGACAGGAAATGGATTTGCCTCCGAATTTAAAAGCTGGAAATGTTAAGTATCGAGTCAATAAAGTAATTTGGGGGGAATTTCAGCCCTGTTTGTTGTATTGACCATTTCGTTTAACTTTTCAAATTGTTTGACTTGAACGTGAATTGACCACAACTGTGCTCTCTGCCACAGAAATGCTTGTCT
Source organism: Poromitra crassiceps (assembly GCF_964638095.1). NCBI lineage: Eukaryota > Metazoa > Chordata > Actinopteri > Beryciformes > Melamphaidae > Poromitra > Poromitra crassiceps. The sequence goes on from NC_139624.1 coordinate 42,083,932, forward strand.
GCAGCCAGGCTTGTTGTGTTCTTTATCCAGCGCAATATTGATTTGCCCCCTTCATCAAGATGCAGGTCACGGTGGGCAGCGGGACACCATACATCCCCTCCTGGCTCCTGTACATCACACACAATGGGAGAGATGCTGTGAGTGCTAATGCATCCCCACGCTCGCCTATAATGGCCATAGCCGCCCCAGCCTTAGCCTCAACCGCGCCAATTACAGCGACACCCATCCGGGAGAATGGCCCCGAGCCCAGATGTCACACGCATTATGCCTGTACTTTCTCCAAGGGTTATTTTGAGTGTTACGGCAGAGATGCGATTGAGAATGAGAATTGTGTGCGTTTGTGTTTCATTGTTGCCATTCAGTAAGTGCCACATGAGCCTGGATAGCAGAGGCTAATAGTTGTTCTGTTCAGTGCAGTTCTTTCTTACTTATAGCCGTGGCGTCACACAAGGGCCTGAACCTTGCTGTCTCTTTCTACACGACAGTATCTGCCAAAAGAACTGGTTGAACTTCAATCAATAAGGTTTTTGAGATCAAGTCATCAGGAATCACCAGGGTTTTTTGAGTATACACCATAGGTGTAGTGCCCGTAGAACGCGGGGGAACGGCGTTCCCATACTTCTCCAAGGGGTGTTTTGTGTGTGTCAGTGTGTGTGCATGTCGAGCCAATATAACGAGTGAAACTTGGCAACGTTGTCATTCGTCCTATATTTAAGGTGGGCTGAATTATTCACACGGCATCAACTCGCGGCTTGAAGAAAGAAGGAAACATTCCACCTTAACTATATTTAAGGTGGGCTGAATGACTCACACAGCATCAACTCGCGGCTTGAAGGAAAAGGAAACATTCCACCTTAACTAGCTACAGCGTGGGGGAAACCTCAGTTTAATAAAAGCGATACTGAAACAGCTACTGGCTTTTTCAGCATCAAAATATATATTTTTCCACCAGTAGCCTACCTATAACAAGTAAAGATGAAAAAGGCAGCCAAACATCCTTTCATTTTTCGGACCAGCTGCTAAAAAGGTACATTTAATTACAAGCATGATGAAACAATGTTAAAAGCGTGTTTCTTTTCAACACGGTGGAATCAAAAGTTAGCGTTAATCACCCCATTGCAATTTGCATCGCCAGAATTCGCCAACAAAATTCTAAAAATGCCGGCCGCCGTGCCAAATGATGATCAATGCCTTGTGCAACTTGTGTGATCGCTGGTTGAGAGATTGTTTAGCTGTTTGTGTTGTGATAACTGACTCTGCTGAGTCTGCTCTGCCCATATCATCTGCCTCAGTAATTGGTATGTCTTAATTTACAAAGCCATTCTTGGCAAAGTTGCTACCTGTCGTCACTTTTAAGCTTCAAATATGGGAATTACAATCTTCGTTCTCAGGACACTCTACAATTTTCTGTTCCCAAAGTCCGAACTGAATTGGGGAAGAAAGCTTTTAGGTTCTCTGCACCCACCGCATGGAACAGTCTGCAGTCTGATCTTAAACTTAATAGCTTAGTAACCCTAAATGGTTTTAAGGCTATGGTAAAATCTCTTGAGAACAGGCTGTCTGTATGCAAATGTTTTATTTGATCATTTTAATGTTATTCAATTGTATGTGTTTATGTGTTTGTTTGTTGTAACTTTGTGTTGCTGCTGTTTCTTGGCCAGGTCTCTCTTGTAAAAAGAGATCTTTGATCTCAATGGGACAAACCTGGTTAAATAAAGGCTAAATAAAATAAAATAAAAATATCGTCTTTTAGTTTCAGAGTTGCACATGTCATGGGCTACTTCTGCAGGGTTTAATTCGTTGATATAAGCGTTTGCCCGAACGATTAATTAATGAATAGGCTACGTGAACGTTACCGTGTGTGCGTGCGCGCGGGGGGGGGGGGGGTGTTGTTGGGACCTGTGCGTGTGCAGGTGTTCCCCATATAGGTGCGTTCCCCCACTTCTCTAGATACCACTACACCTCTGGTATACACCACAATATTGTGCATCTGATAAGTTAATAATAATAATACAAATGATAATAATAACAATAATAATAATATATATTTTTTGTCGGCCAGCAAGCATCCACCAGCTGAAGTTTCTTTGAGCAAGACACTGACTCCCTCCCAGCACCAGGAGTATCTGTTCTAATCTGTATCTGATCCTGCTGTCTGTCTCCCTAGAGAGGGACAAGACAAGTGAACAGACAATGTCCCTACAGGGATCAATAAAGTATCACATGAACTGTATAGCATACAATAGCATTTTATAAACGTGTACCAGGTGATTATAATCAATAAAAGATAATAACATACTGTAAACAGTGAATGTCAGACAGGAAAACAAAGTAAATGGGCAAATAAAGGCATAAAATAGAATCTGAAAAAAGCCTGTATATCAAGAATGTTTGCAGAAGTGAAGCTCCTCAGGCATTTCTTGTGGTTATGTAAATCTAGGTCCACATGACTTTTACCCCCCATCTCTTTACATTCATCTGTATACTACTGTATCAACATGGTCGCTGCATTGTGACTGGAGTGTAGAATTCTTATCACAGTGCGAGTCTAGTCTGCCATCCGCGAAACTGAGCTGTGAGAATGCTGTAGAAATGAAGCAAAATCCAATATTTGTGTGTCATTTAATGCATCCGGCATGATTTGATAAAAGTCGTAGTACTGTCAAGTGTAGCCGGGGTCCTGGATAATCTCTATCTCTCTCTACGTCCCCGGTGTAGGCGCTACTCCCTCAGGCTGATCCACTACCAGTCACTCCCTTCACTGACAGGTTGACTGGCGGTAGGTAGCTAGCCAGCTAGTCTACCAGTAATTGAAACTTCACAGCAGCGCGGGCAGGGGTGTGTGTTGTTGTTGTCACTGTTGTTGGGTTCCTGGGGTTCTGTTGTCTGAGGGGAATGTGTTCTGTGTCAGCGCTCACACATGTCCTGCCACTCAGGGGGGACTGCAGTAACAGAGAGGGGAGCACAGGTGCACGCCAGAGGTTGGCCGTACTGTACTGAAGCACTGCATTGCTGTATCTGAGATTTTGACACTTGTATTTTATTGCTTTTCACTATATTCACCTTTGTGTGTTATTTGCTTGTATACAGGGAGGATAGCCAGGAAATGAGCTAACAAGTTGAATAGAGCTTTCAATGTTTAATTGAATGTTTAATATTTAAAATTAGTCTTTTATTATCCATAGCTTTTGAAGAAATGTATGTTTTTTTTTTAGCTTTTTCTTCTTACATTCTTGTGAAAAAGCTCCTAGACCACCACTGTTACAAATAGCCAAGAGTCAAAGTCACTTCCAAGATGAGACAAATTTGAGGGCTAATTGTATGTGGTCAAGTCTTCCACAGTCTTCCACATGCATACAACCTAAGAATGAGACTGTATCTTCTCATCATCCAGTCATTTTGAGTACTTTCTAGATGTAGTCTTATTGAACGGGTAGACAGTGTGCTATGGAAGAGCTCTGAGTGGTGGCTTTTTATGGTCAAGACGGCCTCATCAAGGAGTTACTTAATGGAGTCATTATGCACAAATAAATCCTTAATTAGATAACATGACAATTAGCTCCTAATTACCCAACAGGATCAATTAGGAATGTATTATTCCTTTTCGAGGATAAAAGCTTAAGGCATACCAGCACAGATCAGTGTATAAATGAGGTCCATACAAATGTTTTTTTCTTTTTTTCTTTTTTTAATTGACAGGTGGATTTTAGAGAGAGAGAGAGAGAGCTTACTGGCATGTGGCATCTGGCTTGAACAAGGCTTGTCAGGCAACTCTCTCATTCACAGCCTGCATCCAGCCCTCACTCAGCGCATCTGTGTTTGAATGAAATCATAGACTCCTGCCATCCCTTCTTTTGCTTTTCAACGACTTTGCTCCCCGCGGAGCCAAACTGGCCCAGTGGCCAATCAATCACCGGCCACAGCATTTCACCCAGACACAGGCCCCCAACCCTGAGGCAGACATTTCAATCAAACCCAGAGTCATCAATCTTGTATCGCTCCAAACAGTGGCCTGGGCGGGTCTGCTCTGCCTACCTGACGGCAGTGATTTTGTTTACTGGTGACGATTGGTCCAAAACACTCAGTCCCTCCCTACATTTTCATTATTTACATTTTCTGCCTTTAGCTGACACGCAATGAAACCTTCAATGAGTGCAGCTGTAGACCATAGAACAATTGTGAGAAGAAAGCAGTGAAGTGCTTGGAAATGATTAAGATGACAGCTAAGGAGAGACAGACGTCCCCCCCCCCCCCCCCCCCCCCCAAAGCTTCTCTGAATATTCATTTATTTAAATTTTGTAAAGGACAACTGAGAAAGAACTGCTGAGTCGGACACGGATGGCGATCTTAAGACCCCCTCCAGTCAGCTTCCTACATATAACTGTTGTTCTATGAAAGCATTGTAATATCTATCTTGTATAGTCGCACGGCATCTGATTTGTGCCAAAGAACTTACATTGGTAAGAACAGCTTCATCTCTTGCCTTCAATAAACTCTTTGCGCTCCAAATGAAGTGACAGGAAACAGTATGCAGCCATCCTGTTTCCCTGTATCTCCATAAAAATAGAAGCCACATATTGCTATGTTATCAACAAGCTGGCCAGCAGATAGCAAAGCTGATGGGCTTTATGGAAAGAGCGTGATATCGAATTGGTCATTCAGTGGCCTTGTGAGCCTGGCGAACTCTTAGCTAACGAATGTAGCTTACAGCTAACAGCAGCGGCTAACACTACTGTATTTCACAGGTGGCTGGTTTCACAGCATGGGCTAATACGCATGCTAGGGATGATTGTTTACACCCCCCAACCCACATGCGTGTGCGGGCTTTTCCCATTATCAACATCAAAGTTGTTTCTCGTACTTTTGTTGCTCCCTCTCGCTCCCTTTCTTTCTTTCTTTCACTCACACACACACACACACACACACACACACACACACACACACACACACACACACACACACACACACACACACACACACACACACACACTCCAGGTCCATCCTCTGGTGAAAATCAGTACCTACTCTTTCCTTAAACTGTGTTCTATTTGATGCTTGGTCGACTTGAAAATGACTTTGGTTAAAGCTGAACATTTTTAAGGCAACAACCCCCCCAGCCCCCCCTCCCCTCCAGCCCTCTGAAGAAAGTGCAGTCCCCAGCAAATGTCCTGCTCCTTTGGTGAATCTTGTGTACTTCAAATGCGCACTGTTGCATTTTAGATACAGGCGACTGGGCCTGGCTGATAATGGCCAGACAATTTAATTTCCCAGGTATTAAAGGAGACTTGCTGGATTTTGAATTGGGGCCCGTTGGTGGTTTAAAAAAAAAAGCTCTTTTTCTCTCAACTTATATTTTTATTTTCTCCTCACCAGAGAGGGAAGGGAAGACGGTGGGGGGGAAGCTGCCTCATGTCTTAAAATGACATAAAGCACGGTAGTGGTACACTGTGATTTTAATACATTTCAAATTTGCTCAGCTCGCCTGGGACAGATTGCGTCCTAGAGTTAAATCCTGTGGACTGCTGTATGGAATAACCTTAGACTTGATGTAACATCTGGATTTAAGGGAGTCTTGTTTTATTATTATACATTTTTCAGGTATTTCCGCTTTATTACATACTGTAGTACACAGTCAAGAGAGAGGATAGATGGGAGAGGGAGGATGACATGGCATAGATCAGGGGTGCCCAAATTCCTTCCCATAAAGGGCCAAAACTCAATCTGGGTGGAGGGCCGAGGGCCAAAAATAAACGTTGTGGAATTACATTAAAATGTATTGTGTTTTATAGAAAATTAACATTCTAAATCTAAAATAACATTTCAATATAATAATCTACTTTTTATCTGTTTGGTAATTGTAATAATTTGCAATTGGTTATATATATTTAAAGAAACATCTGCATTTGTGGGGAGCTTAAACATTTAATCAGTAAACACCCAGTTAAAAACAGTTGTATTTTCCACCTTTGTAATCAAGAGAGAAATTTGACTTAATTCACAACTTGAAAAATCCTCAAGGTACTTTGAAAATCAGCTTTATTGTCCATCTTTTGTAAACAATTTGCCATGACAATTTGCAGGGATGCAATCTCAGGAGTGAACACAGTATATCCGCAGCCACATTCAGACACTGTTTCACAAAGTCACCACATGAAAAAGCTCGTCCACCCTTTGCAATCAGTGCAGATATCTGATAACTTGCCCGAGTTGCATTCTGGATAAAAAATCGGGGGGAAAAAATCCCAAATCTGTGGCGGGCCAAAACAAACGGAGCGCGGGCCAAACTTGGCCCGCAGTAGAGATGCGCGGATGAGCTTTTATGCCATCCTAATCCACGTGTATGCATGAACCGTCCCGTTCATACTATTTATAGATCCGCGCCCGCAATGCACCCGACGCTATAAAACGGTATAAATGGAGCGAACTTACGGTTTCTGCTGCCGTTGGTGCTATCGCTGCAGTCCAAGACTCCAAATAAACTTCCATGCTGCATTATATCCAGTCCACCACTTGCCCTCATGTAGCTTACTCGGCTAACGCTATAGCTTTAAGTTTAGTTTACTTGATTGCCTCATTTTGTGGGAAAATACGAACGCGTCTGCTCTTCAAACAGCGGAGATTCCTCTTTGAGAGTGACATCATTGACCATATATGGACGAAAAGTGTAGCCTTTCGACCTAGCACATGGCTGTTGTTGTGTTTACGGCCGTGGGTCCTATCTACAATAGGTGACTAAGAATGTGCCTGACGAAAAATGTAGCTTAAAATACGTTAATAGACTAGAGAACGTAATTAATATTATTTTTCCTCATTAATGATACATCGTTTCAACCGCCCGCAACCCATCCGCTATTAATCAGAATGTTTATTTTTATGATCTGGCCCGCCCGCGGGGCGGGATATCCGCGGTCAGCGCGGTTATAACTGCGGCCCACGCATCACTAGCCCGCGGGCCCCAAATTGGTCAGCACTGGCATAGATCATGGGTTACATTCAAACCAACATAAAAAATAATTGGATATTGCACAGTACTAAAGGGCCATATGAAATCCATTTTATTCCCCCTTAAAATCTATCTATCGTCTCTATGCTTATTTTACAATTATGAAATAATTTAGGTTACTACAATAATTACCGTAGGTCTTGATAATTAAGCCTAGTTTGTATCAAACTTGCAGCATCTTACATTACAAAATGTAGACGCTTTTATCCAAAGCGATTTACAATAGTACATTTAGTCAATAGTGAAATCAACTGCAACAGTCTGCATCAGCCAAGACCTTATAAAAGGAATGAGCCGCACTTGTCAATATTTGAAGGAATAAGTAGGATTACTGTATATTTTTTTAGAATGATGTTTAGTTCAAGAAGGTGTAGTCTGAAAAGGTGTGTTTTTAGTCTCTGCCGAAAGATGGGCAGTGATTGGGCCGTGCTGACAGAAGAGGGGAGCTCGTTCCTCCATTGTGACGCCAGGGACAAGAAGGGTCACCACCAAGATGAGCGACTTTTGAGGTCACGTATCGATGGAGGGGCGAGGCAGTCTGCAAGGATGGAGGAGCGGAGGGTGCGATGTGAGGTTTGGAACCTGACCATAGATTGTAGATACAGAGGAGCTGTCTGGTGCACTGCCCTGCAGGCGAGTACCAATGTCTTGAATGCGATGCGTGCCGAGATGGGAAGCCAGTGAAGGGACTGGAAGAGGGGAGTGACCTGAGAGAATTTAGGTTGGTTGAACACCAGAAGGGCTGTAGCGTTCTGAATGAGCTGTAACGGTCTGATGCAGAGGCAGGCAGCCCAGCCAGAAGAACGTCGCAATAATCCAGGTGGGAGATGACAAGTGCAAGTGACCATGAGTTGTGCCGCTTCCCTCGTAAGAAACAGACGGACAGGGACAATCTTGCAGTTTGGAGTTTGCAGTAAAATAGGGATTTTGGCATTGCATGGATTTATTATGCAGCTCTGTTCACCACCCAGGCCACTTTGGCCACAGGGGGGTGAGGAGAGAATGTAGTGCTTTCACTCGCTCCTGTTATTTCACCATCTGCATTATAGTATACTTGCGTTGTTAACGTCAGTGTTCGGTCACATTTTTGGGGAGCTGCACGAGAGCCTCGGTGGCCACAGCGCTACGCACAGCGAGGGCTTTCACATCTGAGTATAAATTAAGCTTGACTTGAAAAAGTAACAGTGGCAGTAAAACTGTATTTCATACTGACACTGGTTATACTTTGCAATGAATCCACGGTTCACATGCATGCCGAACCGTGGGGGCGGATCCGTATGGATCAACTATGGTCCGTTGCACTGCTAGTCCTTTACATATTGGCACCCACCCATGGGCAAGCTGTGGTGCCCACATACTGTGCCAAACTTGGGGTTCGGCGGGAGGTCAGGCTCTAATTGGCTGGCACCCAGCACCAGGCCCTCACCCTGTCAGCTAATTGGTAGCGCGAGCTGGCAGCTCCGGGGCCAGGAGAAGGCAGCGCTTCCATTGATGGATGGATGCAGGCGTCAGGAAAGCTGCTTTCTGACAAGAGAGCTTGTCAAGTCAATTTACTGACTCCAAAGCAATGGCCGCTGTATGTGTGTCTACACCTTCACCCCCCCATTTATTCTGACTTTTTTTTTTTTAAAGCTGAATAGAATTACCACTGAAAAGAGGAGAGGGGCAAAAACAGGACTGGGATGTTGGTTAAATGTTTCTTCACATTCTGAATAGTTTGATCATATTCTATATAGCAGGGCTGTCAAATTCAATCTCATTCCGGGCCACATCAGTATTATGGTTGCCCTCATCATAGAAATGTAGCCGATCTACACTGTAGCCTACAGTGCTTGTTACCATATTAGCCTACATAATGGGCCTTTTTCATGGGGGCCTTGAGTTTGACACACGTGGTACATACAGTAGTGTTACGGTTGGGGTCCCTGAATCTGCTTATTTGATCTGTCATCATAATATTCCAGCTCTGTTATAGTCTAGGGTATTCTTTTATTTTAATTTAATTGTAACTATCTTTACCACAATTGAAGACCTTCGAATCGCCAAGTACTGTTTGGGTTCACATTTATCAGCATAACCGTGGGTTGCAATGAGGGGCAAACTCTTACCATGTCAGTAGCTTGCCGTTTTCCCCGCAAGCCATGGCATCGCCCGCTCCTCGTCTCTCGGGTGCCTTCCTGGACCATCACGAGCAGGGCAGCGCTCCTCTCCATCAGCTGTTGAGGCTGACCTGCTGTGTTGTGATTCCATAGTCACCACGTGAAGGCTTGGCTGCCAACGCAGCTTGACGAGATGGCTACAAACATACAGACATACACTGACAGACATAGATGAGTTCAGCCCACGGGTAACGAGTCAATTGTCTATCATTCAGCCGTTCTCCTCAGTTCAGATTCCCATTTTGGCTTTTTCTTTCAGCGGCACTCCCACCAAATAATTCAGCGCCTCACTCCATTCACAGGAACGTCTCAAACACTTTCCGCTTCCCACAGAGATGATGCTAAACAGGCCCGCCCTCGCACAGTCAGCAAATACAACAACAGTCCAAACGCTGTTGTGCAAAACAGCGTGCATAACCTATGATTGACAGTAAAACTAGCCAATTGACAGTGAAACAAACCCCTGAATTGACATGACGGGTCTGACGTACCCTACCAGCTGTAATCAATGAGAGCTCCTAAACTGGCGTCTTACATACTGTAACCTGCACCGTAACTATAGGCCTAGATCAGGGGCGATTCTAGGTCCTGAAGACATTGGGGGCTTTAGCCAGGTAACCCGACGGGGAGGGGGGTGTAGGGGGGAGGGCCCCCCCCCATTAAAAAATTTAGGTTTTTCCAATCCGTAAATACCCATGTTGTGAGTCATTTGAGATGAATACAGAAGAACAAGATTAGTGGGTCTCAAAGTGAGGTCCAAGGACCACCAGAGGTCCTTGATAGGGTTCTGGCGGGAGTCCACTTAGCAAATTCATGAATTGATAAATGTCAGCATTAGCCTCTTTCACTTACAAGAAGTTCTCACCACCTCCCCTCCTCATCCTCTGGTCTGGTCTCCTCAACTCTGCTCTCCTCTCCTCTCCTCTGCTGTGGTCTGGTGTCCCATCAGGCTGAGATGAGAAAAAAACAAACAGAAAATATCAGTAGGCTATGCAGGACCAAATTATCAGTTACTATTGTCATAGTGTGTCATTACATAATGTTTCTGCTCCACTCCTCCCCACCTCCTCTCCTCACCTTCTCCTCTCCACACGAGCTCATCATCTCACTATGAAATTATTCAAACAAATGACATGCACCAACATGCACAGCATCACAGTAGCTACAACTATGAAATGATCTTATGTTATTTAGTTGTTTAGTTGTGAAGATATTTTCTGAGATAAATGGGCCTTGATGCTCAAGGCCCATTTATCTCAGAAAATATCTTCACACAGAATATTATTAACCATACAAGCTACAACGCTAGCATCAGCATGAAGCCACAGCCATCCACTCCAATGTCTATAGAAGCTAACGTTAGCATGACTGTCACAATAACAATTAGGGCTGGCACGGATCACGGATAATCCGTGACCCGTACGGATCAGCCCCCACGGTTCGGCACACGGTTCGGAACGTCGTGGTCCGCGGACCCCCCCCCCCCCCCTCCCCTTTCGTTTCATTTAACGTTTAACGTTAGTGTATGAGAACGCCCAGCGCAGCCAGACACAGACAGGAATAATCATGGCAAGCACAAGTGAGCTTCCTCAACCCTTGTCGCCGCTGTAAAGTATCTCTGAAGGCTGTGGCTAGTGGCTCCTAAAGACAGCGTGACAACAAACTTATTTCAACACCTCTGAAAAAGCACAGGAATGCGATCAGCGTGTTGCGCGCTGCACAATATAACGAGAGCCACAACACACACACGCGCACACGTTTCACAAACACATTATCACCGGACGGTGAAATGTTGCCTTAGGACACATAACAACAAAACAATACGTGGGGCCACTGAGTAGCTTAACGTAGCATCAACGTTATATTTCCAGACTGACCTGGTCTGGTCTGTAGGTCTGTACCCGTGTCATGTGACTGGTGCAAGCAACAGCCACGAAGTTAGGCATAGCAGTGCCACCTAAAACAGGAAGTTTTGCCTGCCTTCAGAGTAAAAGCATACATTGTGTCACTTATGAGAAAAAAATATTTTTTGAGCTGTGCAGGGCAACAAATGGTTAGAGAATTATAATAGTATTAAAAAAATCTAATCGAAAATCTAATTTTGAGAGAAAAAATCTGATCTATATATTTTTTTGCTGATCCGAAAAATCCGTGATCCGTGGCTCAAAATCCGTCACGCGATCCGATCCGTGGGTTTTCTGATCCGTGCCAGCCCTAATAACAATGCCTTCACTTCACAGTTACATTAAACAAAACCACACATCACTGCTTCATTAAACCATTACAACAAACAATACCTTGTTCCCAATTCCAGCTAGGCGCTTTTGATTAGATAAAGAACCGTAGGTTGAAGAGCGACATGTGTTTTGCGACCGTCTGTTTAACTTTTTCATGTCATTTCACTTCCGGCCGGTGAGCACACCTTACGTCAAGTAGCGTAGATACAACATCACTACGTCCGCTCTAAGTTTCAAAATAAAAGTACCATATGATACAAAAACGGCGCCATCAGAATTTAGGTTTACAGGAAGCGTGTACCTTAATAAAATACCTTCACAGGAGTTACTGGGGGGGTTCGTACACTCTGACTGAGTTGGTTTCTTCCATGATGCGTCATCATGGGAAAAACCAACTCGACGGGGTAAAGAGGGGGGGTTTCGCTGCAAGCACTGACTTGAGAGGCTGTTCATAACCTCCGGGGCTAGGAAAGAAACATCCGGGGCTCTAGACCCGGAAGCCCAGGGCTGACGACGCCACTGGCCTAGATGTTTAATAATATTGGCTGCTCAAAATAGTGTTCCTCAGGAAACAGCAGAAACATAACCACTGCAGCAAATTGTTCATCGATGTGACAGTCTGAGTCTACAGGATCCTACTGCGGTGTGTCATTTAGTTCACGTATGGCTCAACAATGAATGCATTTGACTTTTGCAACCAGCAGCTAAGAACATCTCTCACACAATATGCATTATTGAAGATTTGTGAGGTTTTCAGCTGAGAGTGAGAGTGAGTGAGTGTGTGTGTGTGTGTGTGTGTGTGTGTGTGTGTGTGTGTGTGTGTGTGTGTGTGTGTGTGTGTGTGTGTGTGGGTGTGGGCATCTGTGGCATCTGTGATGAAATGATCAAACAACTAAAATGATGGCATCTCTGTCTTTCTGTCTATGGAATATGGGGGGGGGGGGTTTACAGTACTTATCAATGGAGATTTCATATACTGTAATTATGATATTGGTTGATGTGATGACAAAATATCTCCAGGATTGATTTCCAAATATTTCCAAACTTATTTCCAAATGCATGCATGATGATGTATTGACGCGTTATTATGGAACCCACTGGCAAAACCGCGCCCTGTGCCCGCCTACGCAGCAGTCAAGCTTGTCAAGTCTTTTGTTTCCTTTAGTTTTGACACCTCTTGCCTCTTGACAGCTCGAATCTCCCACACCACAAACACTGTGGCCAGCCCGGCGATTTCATTAACGGGGCCCCGAACAAAAATATTTTCGCTTGTGAAACAAATCTGGGACAAAAAGCACATAAACAGCTTGACATGCACTATATGAGATAAGAAAGGCCACATCTGGCCATTAAATAAAATATTAAATTATGATGCATATGCTCAAAATTATTATAATTATCGCTGGTATGGCCAAATTGAAATAGCACAAATTTCGCATCACAAAGAAGCAATGCTCACCTCTATTCGGTCAAGGCAGCCGTGCAGGTCTCCATGCACTGCGCATTCCACAACAAAACAACATCGCCAGCTCAGATTTTTTCATTTGTTTTGTTGTTTTCTCCAGATTAGTCCCGTATTCTGGTTTAACACACTTTCTCTAACTTGGCCCAGTTGCCGTTGTGGCGTTGTGGCCG
>NC_139624.1:42099465-42121965 GCF_964638095.1 Poromitra crassiceps
ATGAAACATTGAACACTCCTGCTTCTTCCAAAGAAGAAATTTTGTTTCTAGACAGTTCCATTATGAAATTACAGCCTCTCAAAAAAGTGCACTTTCAAGGGTTTTCTGTCGTTTTTTTTTTCTTTCCAAGATATAGCCCCTTTTATGAATACCTTTTGCACTCTAATTTCGAGCACATTCACTGACTCTGGCTGGTGTTTTCTGATGTGGTGGCGTGTGGTGTGGTTTCTGTGCAGCCACACACCCCTCTCCCCCCCCCCACCTCTGAGCTGCGGGCTCCTCCCACACGCACAGAGTTTGCTTTCTCGACTCCGTTTTTGCCCCACAGATCCCAGCTTTGCTGCGCGCATCATTTCCTTGATGGGCATCAAGGAAATGATGCGCGCTGGCAAACGCGACTGAACGAAAAGGCTTGGCCCGTTCGGCTTCGGATGCTGGCTTTCTAGGAAATCGTGTGGAGATAGATAGAAGCATAAGAGCTCAGTTGTGAGCGCGGATGCAGCCGAGCCCACTCTCGCTGTAGACGGAGCAATATATACGGCTCTGGCAGAAAGCATGCATCGGTTTCCACGGCTTTCTCCGCTGTCTCCTGTACAAAGTAAAGGATCTGAGGTGGGTGGAGCAGCTCCTGTGACGATGTTTAAGGTGGCGCCGTGTGATCCCTTGAAGGGATTCATGCTCACTGGCTGGGTACGACCTTAAACAGCAGAATTATGGAATAATATGAATTATGATTTTAGGACGTCCACAGACGTCCTTGGCACTGAACGTTACTTTTTTTTAGGACGTGCACAGACGTCCTTGGCACTGAATGTGTTAAGGGGGAATCATACTACAACACCCAGAATGGGTGACTGACTGGGCCACTGACTGAAAACTCGACACCACCAAGACAAAGTTGGCTAGATGAAATCTCTTTACTGGGGCATATTTTCATTTACAAAACGTTTTCTTCATCGAGTCTGGATGTGTTGTGATGGAAAGTTATACCTACAGCCACCGGGGGCACTGCATGTGCAGCACTGCTGTTAGGCTACAGTTAAGATGGTACTGACAGAAGAAGACTGCAGCCAGTCCTCTCTCCTTCTGACTACCATGCTAAATAAAGAGTCAAGTTAATAACATGACTGTTTGGAGTTCATGACACTGGATAAATCACACCCGTTTTCAAAGGATTATGAAACAAACCATGATGGAGACAGTTACGTTATGTGGAGTTTATGGACCAACTTATCTGAATGGATGGCTGGATCTGGATGTAACGTTACAGGTAAAGTTAACACGTTCGTCGTTGTTTTGTATTCATTCAGAGTTGGCAAAGTCCACATAATCTGTTGGAAAACAAGTCAGGTTCAACAAAAGCACCATGACGTTTGTTGCAATGTGAGGTGGAGGTTTGCAGTCACTTGCTAATATCTTTCAGATGCTGTGTGATTCAACAGCGTGATGCCTCCTGTCATGAAAATAGTTTTCTTCTAAATATACTACTGATCTTTTAAATCTTTTAAACCTGTCACAAGCGTAGTGACAGGAGTGTAAACAGTAAACACCCAACGTCAAACGCATGGTGCCGCTTTGTTATCGTTAGGGAGTGGTAAAAAATATATATATATTATAATAAAATACCGATAGCTGCACCCAACATCCAGGATCTTATTGATACTCCTGGTACCAGCCAAACCAGAACCGGTACCAATTAATACCGGTGCTTGGTACCCATCCATAAACATGAAATACCGTGACCGCGATATCAAGCAACCACGGTTGTCGTACTGTACGTTCTTCCTGTAATACCATGCCCATGATATTTTGTGCAATATGTATGGCACCGCAAGCCACTATAAATAATTTCATAATTTGTGTAAACATTCTCATATTACAGTTTCAGCTCAATAAAGCAATATTTCTCTTCAAAACAAAATACTTGTTTTGTTTTGTTTTCGTCGGGCCATAGTACGTTTAATTAAAAGGGTGAAAAAAATTAATACGTATATCGTGATATTTTGGTCGATACTGTACTGTACTGTGAAATTTCATATCGTTACATCCCTAATGAGCGTGCAGACTCACAAATGAACATTATGCAGGCACTCTGAACAGTGAACACACACACACACACACACAAGGATGCAGGGACTCGCTTACACACATTTGAATACTGAGCCAGGTATTCAGGCATCCTCTTCCACACACACCGTAGGAGGTCATGCATATGGAGCTGGAGTCCATGCGCTCCAATGTCAGCGGCACATCCTGGGGCCATCCCTCTTCTCCCTGTACGTCTTTCCCTGTCTCTGCTGTCTCCTCCACAAACTCTCTCTCTTTCTCTCTCATTCACTTCCCTCCCCAGGGACTTCTGTCCTGCAAAGACCCCACCTCTCTCAGGTCATTCACTGTGTCCTTTGCAGTTGAGTGAAGGCATTTTTTGTCTCTATGTGTCTGTCTGAATGCTAGGCTGTATGCTAGGCAATCTCCACACTTGTTTTCACCTGCCACCTCCTTCTCCCCATAACCCATTGTTCTCATTCTCATGGCTATCTGAGCTAAGCAGGGGAGACGTGATCAGGAAGACACAAATAACAGGAACCCAATAATGACCCATTCTAAAATAATGCAGGGTTGTATGTCCAAAATAAATCCTGAACTGAAGGACCAACTGAAAAGATGCATCCCAGTTAGGTATATTACTTTTTGTGTCTCTCTCGCTGTGAGTATATCTGGTCTTTGTTAAAAGTATTTGAAAGGTGGTTCCTCTTCTCTATGTATCTGCCTTGATGAATTACATCTCCTACTGTACTGCTTTTCATCCTCCATTATTTTCTCCCTATGCTCAGCTGCAATTGCTTTTTGTTGGCCACACTCCTCCATCTATACCATATAGGCATTTCATCCTCTGCTTTGTATTTCTAACTGTCTCTGTCTCTCCATCTGTACAAGCACCAGCATTATCCTTCTTCTTTTCATCCTCCACTCTGTCCCCATGTTCCCATTGTTCTCTCGGCATGCCCCCTGTTCCCGTCTCTTGGGCGAGTCTTCCTCCATGCGTGCCCCCCGTGTCTCGGTAATGAACCTGCTCTCCTCATGTCTCCTCTTCCTTCCCCTTGTGTGTTGGACATGACAGATGACTGGGGACCTCCAGAGGTTCTCTCCCCAGGGCTCAAGATAAAGGCGGCTCCCACCCCAAGATGATCAATCAATCAGTTTACACCGCAGGCCTGATCAGCCAATTAATCAATCTCTGAGCCAGCAGATGTTGTTGTCCCTCAGAGAAGGAGCTGGCAGAAGAGCGACCGGCACTGGTGTCTCCAACAAAGGCAGAGAGTAGGCCCATATGATTTCCGCAAAACAGAAAAAACTGTCTGACTGAATCATGGAATTTAGTCATAAACAATTGAATCAATTGTAAAACATGGAATATTGCAGAATTTTCCATAATTTGGCTGAAATTGGTCAAAGTAGGCCTAATTATCAAAATCAAAAGCAGACCTAATTATTGTAGAAACCTAAATGATTTCATGATTGTAAAATAGGCCGAGAGAAATTATTGCATTTTAAATTAAGGTGTTTTGAGAGGTGGGTCGGTCTTGTGTGGGACCCTCACGTCACCTCACAACTTGGTTTTCAGTTTGAGAAACGTGTCGAAGAGGCTGCCTGAGAGAGCCAAGTCGTCAAAAATATATTGATTGATTGATCCTAACCCCTAAATTAAAATTAAAATGGAAAAAACTGAATTTGGGGAAGAAAGTAAATACATTTCATATGGCCCTAGCCAAGAGGCTTGGACTTTCTGGGAGTAGAAAGAGAAATGATTTTTCATCTTTTTACCAGGATTTCAGGCTCACCACTGGTTCCTACTGGAGAATCTTATTTTTCATGACCTTTCCCATATTATTCCTTGCATTTCTTTTATCCGGAACAAATCCCTACAGTAAAGCACGTAATCTTTTCATCAGCTATGCCACTGAGCAGTGAGCACGCTCCTTTCCATAGAGTGAATTTAGATTACGTTGTTGCCGAACAATGGGTGTCAATGATTCCGCTTATGTTTGCAGTATCTTACAGAGATGGTAAATGTGTGTGTGGGAGTGTGTATTGATCGTTCATGTTTTGGGTACGTACAGCAGACACTAATGGCCTTGGTGTCTCTCTCTCTCTCTCTCTCTCTTCTCCCCCTCCCTGTCCTACCATCATCAAGGCCAGCTGGTTCAGATCACGCCCTCTGTTGACCTCTGTTCACAGTCAATGAGCTGCAGACTCCACAAGGACACTTCATATTAATGTGCCCTTAAACAACGAGTAGCCAACACACTCACACACACACACACACACACACACACACACACACACACACACACAGAGACACACACACACACAAACACACACACACACACACCACCTACTCCTCTTGCCCCTTGGTCTCTGTCCTGAGCAGGTCATCCCCCTGACCCAGCAGGTCGTCCAGTCATTACTCACTGCCCTAAGAGATGATCCCATGGGACAGTCCCGTGCTCTGCAGCCTGTAAGAGATGATCCCATGGGACAGTCCCGTGCTCTGCAGCCTGTGGCTCTCATGTCTCTGTCTAGCACCAAGATGATGTTCAGTGCCACATTAATTTGTGTGTAAATGAGTCAGTGAACAAAGTTGCCACAATAGATGTGTGTATCTAAACAGTAGTACACCAGTATGAGTATTAACTCATTGAGTGCCATGGACGTCCTTCGACGTCCAATTAAATAGTGACGTAGAGTGCCACGGACGTCCTTCGACGTCCAATGCGTTTTTTGACGGTGGGACGTCGATCAAAGCCTTCCGCAGCTCCTGTACAACTATAGTAGCTATTGGAGGTCTATAACCTATTTTACAGAACCCTTAGGTGGCGACAGTGCTCTCCAGATTACAGAAATACAGCCTGACAAAGCCGTGATCAAAAGACAAACCGCGCTCATGCTGCGCGGATTGATTGCTGTTGGCAAGCAGCCCAGAGCCATCTACATGATGGCTCTGGGCTGCTTGCCAACAGCAATCAATCCGCGCACACAACTGCAGCTCCTCTGCCTGTCTGTCTGTCTGCATAGATAGTTTCTCAACACACCAGAAAGGCAGCACCCAACGCCGAAGGGCCAACCCTTACCTGCAGTCGCATTGGGCATTTCCTCATTGCTGCTGTGAGCTGCCAGGAGCCGCGCGGCACAAAAACAGAGGCTCCGAATAGACTTTGTGCGTGTGGGGAGGAGTTTACAGCTGACTCGGGGAGAGGCGGGGAGAGGGGGGGACAGGGGGGTGGGGCACGCATGCACCACAGAACTAAACCAGGTCACATCATCAAAAAAATATTAGCTAGAGTCAGTGAATGTGCTTGAAATAATGCATTTCACAAAAGGCTGAATATCTCAGCTTCCTGATAGAAAAGCATATTTTTGCTGTTTTTGACCTATCTTCTCCGGCTCATAACTAAAGAACGGAAAATGGTATCAATAAACTTTTTTTTGCTGATGATACAATAGAGTCTCCTTGTTCTTTTTGCGTGTTCGGTGTTTACATAGTAATATCACACAATATTCTGTGGGCCTCGAGAAATCACTGAAAACGCTCTGAAAACTCTGGCACTGGGAGCGTCCGTTCTCCAAAAGTGGCTGGCACTCAATGAGTTAATAATAATTTATTCACACATCATGAATGTTACAAGTAAAACACACAGGTACAATTGAGAGATATGTAGATGTGTGGCACAGTCAGGGACTCATGAGATTTCCTGATGGCCCAGGTCCTCTATGTCAGAGGTTCTCAAATGTTTTTCAGCCAAGGACCCCTTACAAGATAGACAAGATAGAAAATATACCGGGGACCCCCTCATTCTGATTTGTGATTTTGGGCTAAGCTGAATTGTTTCCACGGTAACATGCTTGACTTTTAAATTGATAGGTTTGTTAGATTAGAATGTAATCCATGAACCATTTTAGATGTAAAGCATAACATATTTTGGTTGAACTATGAAGCTTTTGCACACAAAAAAGTTTGTATTTTTATTTCCCTGAAAACTTTTCGCGGACCCCCTGGCAAAGTGCCACGGACCCCTGGAGGTCCCCAGACCCCCCATTTGAGAACCACTGCTCTATGTTTCCTTGGGCTAGGAGGGTAGGTCAGCCGGTGGCCCTGTTTATTTCTCACCTGGTGATAAATCTGTTGCCTTTGCCCCTCTGCTATGCTATTGGTCTATCTCCCCCCCCCCCCCCCCCCCCCCCCCCCCCCTTCTTTTTTGTCTTAAAATCTGATTTGATGCCTCCTCAGTTAGTCAGAGACTTGCATGGAAGCTAAAATTACAGTACTAAGTAGTAAACTACTAAAATAAAGGGGATTCTTTCAAAGTTTCCTTGGGTTGAAAATGATCAAGCAAACCCGTAATGTTTCCAAGTGAAGCAGATTGAGCTGGCTCGTTTTTAAAAGTACTGACACCTCTCTCACACACACACACACACACACACTTGATTCCTTATGACAAGCGCTGACAGCACCTACGCTAGCCTGTACAGCACATACGCTAGCCTGTACAGCACCTACGCTAGCCTGTACAGCACATACGCTAGCCTGTACAGCACCTACGCTAGCCTGTACAGCACCTACGCTAGCCTGTACAGCACATACGCTAGCCTGTACAGCACGTACGCTAGCCTGTACAGCACATACACTAGCCTGTACAGCACCTACGCTAGCCTGTACAGCACATACGCTAGCCTGTACAGCACCTACGCTAGTTTGTACAGCACCTACGCTAGCCTGTACAGCACATACGCTAGCCTGTACAGCACATACGCTAGCCTGTACAGCACCTACGCTAGCCTGTACAGCACCTACGCTAGCCTGTACAGCACATACGCTAGCCTGTACAGTATGTTGCCAAAGCGGCTAGCTGACAACTCATCAGGTTTGATAAATCTATGAGACTTGCTGGCCTTGTTAATGATTGAATGATTTCAATCATTAAAAAGTAATACATTGATTTGAATATCATACAAATACTCAGATTCTTTATGAAAAACTGATACGTGTAATTTCTGCCTTCTAGGCCAAGTAGAATTCTTCTGTCTGACCAGGAAAGTGTGTGTGTGTGTGTGTGTGTGTGTGTGTGTGTGTGTGTGTGTGTGTGTGTGTGTGTGTGTGTGTGTGTGTGTGTGTGTGTGTGTGTGTGTGTCTGTGTCTGTGTCTGTGTCTGTGTCTGTGTGTGTGTGTGTGACACGCTGATGAGAATGCACTTGGTTCCCAGGCCTGTGTGTGAGAGAGAGAGTAGTGTGTTTGTCCTTTACTGCAGTCAGTCAAGGTTAAGCCCATTAACTGACCACAGTATAACTGACATCATTAAATCGCCCGTAACCCTACCACCTCCCGTGGAGACTTATAGCCAGCCATGAACCTAACTGTTACTGCCTCTCAGTAAAACCCCATGATGCTAATTAACCAGCCAAAGTGAATGGTTTCCAATGGGGTTTTAGTGCTATTGCTACCAGGACCTACGTATGCTTTATTAGTGACTCTAAGGGTACTGCGTTATACTGCTGTAAGGTCTGTGTTGGGTGATATCATTTTACGCTCCATCACTTAGATTTGATCTGCCAGTGATAGCTTAAAGATGGTGGTGGATAGCAATGTGTAAAGCTTTTAGAGGCAGTTATGATGCACCAAGACAAGTGGGAGGATCGTGTCTGAAACCAATTTTAGAGTGTGTCTGTGTGTGTCTGTGTGTGTGTGTGTGTGTGTGTGTGTGTGTGTGTGTGTGTGTGTGTGTGTGTGTGTCTGTGAGACGGAGAGTTTTGAGTCTCTATCTATGTGTCATCTATCGATGCGGGGAATCGGTAATGGCGGCGTAACTGGTTCCGCTATTTCCAGTGTGACCACAGACAAAGAGTATAGTGAAGACGAGAGGAGACGCTCTTCTGCTTCTTTTACAATAACGCCTGCAGTTAATTTGTGTTGCATTGGAACAAACTAGCGGCTGGACTCTGCTGCTTTTTTCAAGCAACAGCCGTTTTTGCCAGAATTCAGGGGATTTGGAAAAGCACATAAAGAAACAGAAAATGCTTTGATGCCAGTCAGAGTATGGACTCAGTTCAGGCTGACTCTATTGACTGCGTACATGAGGGGAGAGATTTCACCCTGTCCTTCCGCTCACCTGGAGATTGATAAATGCCGAGTGCTGCGGGGGGTAGACCATGTGCTGCGGGGGGTAGACCGTACACTCAGTCTTCCGTGGTACGTTGCCTTAAAAAATGAGAGCCTGTGTATGGAAACTTTTTGTGAAGTGTGTGGTTGAGGAAAGTGTGTGTGCGTGTGTGTGTGTGTGTGTGTGTGTTCGTGCCTAAAATATATCAAACCACCTCTTAAAGTATTCTCCAATTTCCAGATTTGACATAACTCCCGACAGCTGTCAAAAAAAAACCCCAATCTCACTCCTCCCAACTATCTTGTCATCCATATTCCATCCACACATTGACCCGTCTCTCTCCCTCCCTCCCTCTCTCGCTCCCTTCCTTTCATCTTCTCCACCCCTCCCTTCCCTCCATCCATCTCTCACCTCCCACACGCCACCTACACCTCCGCCATGCCAATTAACAGCGGAGTGCGGTCACATTGGCCCGACCCTTGACCCCCTCCCTGCCTGTTGGAGCACGGCGGACCCCAGGCCTGCCGCTTCGGTATTAGTTTGTCACAGGGCCATGTCGCGCGGCTCCGTGATAGATGGGCCCCAGCACGCAGCTCTGACCCGCCGTGCTGCTGCAGTCACTGCGTTGGCGTGAGGGAGCATTGATTATGATGCTACTGGTGACAGGGGCGAATCAGGGCTGAGCTGATGGTGTTGGCAGGGGGAAGACAAAAGAGGCCGAGGTTATGGATGAGGTGCTGTTAGTTAATGTGATGAGATTTGATTTGAGCTCTATCGATCATGGCGTCTAGCAAGACTATTTTCATCTAGCGTGATTTATAACAGATAGTTGGCAGGCACTGTAACAATATGTCATCGCACGTTATGTTGTGATACAGAAGTAATCATTATTGAGATGTAAAATGAAAAATCTATTTAGTATTAATCATGGACATAATCTGATATGACCTGATGTAATTGGATAACAAAATTCAAAAACGATATTAGTGTGTTGTGCCAAAGTATGAATTAGTCTTCATGCTCATTTGAAAGTGTTCAGTGTATCTTTAAAAAGAGATGCAGTGTGTGGTGTGTCATGTCACTCGAACGTGAGCATATGTGTCACGTCACTGATGATCAAAAACCTTATATTCCTCGAATGTCCACTTGAGGCAGACTGCAAGAGTGAGTCAGTCCTTATTCACCCCCATGTTAAAATGCCCATCTTTACACCGTACAGTAAATAAATGTTTACAGCCTGGTTCAAAAAACTGTATGGATGATTTCACCTTTCATGACAACTTTACAGGGGGTGAATTTTGATATAATTCACCCGTTTACAGTCAAATCGACGATAGAAAAGACAATGCTTTGGGTGTGATTGACAGGTCTCCTGATCATGCAGCTCGCTGATTACAGACCAATTGCAGGCGGAGCTGTGGGAAACCCCCCGTCTCGCGCTGTTTTTCCCCGTCTCGCGCGAGCTCCACGAAAACCAAGATGGCAGCGGACAGAAAACGGCAAACTGGAGGCTTCAGAACGGGAATCCACAAACCAAGGGGTGAAGTCACACACACTCCGTCCATCTCTTACCGTCAATGGGGGACACACAAGAGTGACATCGTCAGTGCATTGACATTACTAGTGCAGTGCCCGTTCCCCAGTTCGAAGTCGATTGGACGAACAGTTCTGGAGATATAGTACGTGAAAGCCATGTTCTTATTGGTCGAAATGCACAAAATTCGACACTGCACTTCCTCAGGTTCCCAGCAGCGCACTCCCCAAGTTTGAAGTCGATCGGACCAGCAGTTCTTGAGATAAACGGCTTTTTGTCTTGCCAGTAGCTGGCGCTATGCCGAATTGCATGAAATTCAGCACTGCACTCGTTCGGGTTCCCAGCGTTTACTACTAATTTATAATAGGGTGGCGTTCTGAGCATGCTCAGTTGAAGGATTGTGGGTCGCTGCCACAATGCCACGCTATTATTGCCAGGCAGCTGCTGGCTGCCACCCTAAATCTGGCTCTGTCTGCAGCTGACTGACTGACTGACTGACTGACTGACTCACTGACTGACTGACTGACGATGATGTCACCTCTTGTATATACTGTATATAGTATGATGTCTTTATTTGAACATGACTCACACATGCATGCACAAACTGATGCGCGCCTTCAATTTGGAATGTGAAGAAAAAAGCAAGTGTCAAATAACACTTTATAGTGAAAAAAACAGGTGTGAAAGGAAGTGGAGTGAAAGGGAGCAAATCAGCAAGAGGAAAAGTGTGTGTGTGTGTGTGTGTGTGTGTGTGTGTGTGTGTGTGTGTGTGTGTGTGTGTGTGTGTGTGTGTGTGGGTGCGTGCGTGCGTGCGTGGGGGGGGGCTGATGCAGCAAAATGTGCATGTTTTATCCCCCTCCCATCCTCCTCTCCACTCTTGTCCTCTTCTTATCCTCCACCCTCGTTCTCAGCTCAAACTGCAGCAGTCGCCTAATTAAAAAACATGGCTGCCCTTAATTATTCAGCGGCTGGCTAATTGTTATTCACAGAGGCGTTCACCCCGCCTAAACGATCCGTTTAATCTGACCACCAGGGTCTCACTCTCACCCCCAGCCATTGTGTTACTGTACTGGAGATGGATACAGGAAAGGGAGTGCAAAAGTTTGTTGCTGTTGATGTTAAAATGGTTGCCTGGGGTAGTGAATGGTGGAGTGTTTGGGCACTCAGATTATTATTTATTGTTTTTACCCTGGCTTTATTTTGTTTTTGTTTTTTAATATTTTATGTAATTGCATCCACCATTTTCTACCCCCATGCTTCACGAGCTTTTCCTCCGTACCTCTCCCCATCCTCTCCACCCCCACCTGCTATTCTGTGCTTTGTTCGCTCCATTTCTTATGCATCAGGGGGACATTAGGCAGAGTAATGAATTACATCATTCCCAGGCATTGCCAACTTTTGGATATGCACATAAAATATTTTTTGGCGACCAAATTTTTAACTGTGACCAGCAATGGTCCAGCTGTATATTAAGTCATTCTGTTGGTTGGTTGGTCACTTGGTTTGTCCACAAAAGGTTCACCACATTTTACCGGGCACATATCAGCTCTAATGATCTCCAACAGTTTGAAAAAAACAAGCCATACAGGCAATACAGATTCATCAAATAAAAGCAGAACACCCGGTTCTAGTCAAGTCAAGTTTATTTGTATAACCCTAATTCACGAGCATGCCTCAGAGGGCTTCACAGAGAATATGTCTAGCTAAATCTTGCTGATGATCACAATACTAGTGCTTGACCACTTGAAAGTACAGGTGTAAATGCCCCCAAGACACATTGATGACGGATTGCGTTCTGATTGGCCAAACCACCTCCGGAGGTGGTCAGGGATGCATTGTGACCACATTGAACACAAGTGCAATGCGTCCTCTCAATCCACATACAACAGCGGTCACCACTGATTTTCTGCTGCTCTATGTTATAGAGCTCGCCTGATGCAATTGCAATCAGATCTCAATGTGGAACTGGAGACACCAGGTGTAAATGTAATAAGGTTAATGTGGTCATTGGTCAAGCACTATCCGATTGCAATCTGATCACAGAAAATGCATGTTAGTGCCAAGTGTGATCACTGATGACACATATTCACTGATTACAGTACATCTCACTGATGACATCACATTTGTTTGAGTGACATCACTGATGACATTACTGTGATGATATCATGGTCGAGATCTTTTATAGCCTGTGCAGGGAAGGATTTATGACATCACTGATGATGTCATAATGTCTATGACATAATCCGTGTCTGTCATAAATCACTGATTATATCACTTAACCAGTGATGTTACTCGAGCACTCAATGATGTCATCAGTGATGTCACTCGAGCAATTGTGATATCATCATTGACTGATGTCAAGGTGGCGTTCTCAGCATGCTCAGTTGGGCTCGAGCAATTAAAATCTTAGTACTATAATAGCATGCCGTTTAATACTATAATAGGAAGGTGTGGAAATATGCTGGTGCCGACTATGGTCTAACTTTCAGGGGAATCCTTGTTGGTCTGTTTCATATCTCGTATTAATTTATCTTGTGACTAACCCATAGACCAATCGAGTGATGCTGCTTACAGTAACGTTAGATAATAGTAGTGTTTGAAGATACTGTTAGCATTGTCTCGTATTGTCTCAGGTAACGTTAGCCAGCTAGTTTTGTTTGTTAGCTCGGAGTTGTACACTGACAGCTGGCTAGCTGATATCGTAGAAAGTTTGGAGAAAGCCAAACAGAGCAAAACGCTATATAGCCTGCTTCACCAGCTCGCTAAGTGAACACAAAACGAGTCGACCAGGAATTTTGTAAGGAAAATGACTTGTGAGTCGAATCGTGTCCGGCTACTATGCATGCTTTCATTGACTTTTGGATTTTTCATTGTGGAGGTCGTGGTCAGTCGGATCACTTCATCCCTAGCAATGCTGTCGGACTCTTTCCATATGCTATCGGATGTCATTGCGCTTCTAGTGGCTTTGGTCGCAGTGCGATTTGCCGAGAAAACTCAGGCGACAAAACAAAACACGTTTGGATGGATCCGCGCCGAGGTGATGGGAGCGCTGGTGAATGGCGTCTTCCTCACGGCCGTGTGCTTCACCATCATCCTGGAGGCTATCGAGCGCTTCACCGAACCGCATGAGATCCAGAGACCCCACGTCGTGATCGGGGTGGGTGCTGCGGGGCTCCTGGTCAACCTGCTCGGGCTCTGCTTGTTCCACGGACACGCAGGTGGCCACAGTCACTCCCATGGTGGCGGGGACTCTCATGGTAATATGAATAATAAGTGTGAGACCACAAACTTGTTGGGGAATCACAACAGCCCGAATGGCTTGAATACCGAGAGACCTAAAATCGGTCATAAAGACAGCACAGAGGTGCAGATGAACGACAGCACCCATTACAAGGAGGTGGAGCATGACCAAGGCTCTGCCTCGCAGCTCAACATGCGCGGTATCTTCCTGCACGTGCTGGGCGACGCCCTGGGCTCCATCATTGTGGTGGTCAATGCACTCATCTTCACCTTCGTGTGGCAGCCCTGCCTGCCCGGTGAGGACTGCCTCAACCCATGCATCAACAGCCACAGCATGGACCAGGGGCACGGCAACCACACTCTGGTGCTGGAGCTTCCTACGTCCAAGCCCTGCTGGGTGCTCTACCTGGACCCCACCCTCTGTATCACCATGGTGGCCATCCTGCTCGTCACCACCTACCCCCTGCTCAAGGAGTCAGCCCTCATCCTGCTGCAGACTGTGCCCAAGCAGATTGACATACACCTGCTCAATGAGCGTCTGCGGAGCCTTGACGGCGTGCTGGCCATCCACGAGCTGCACATCTGGCAGCTGGCCGGCAGCCGCATCATCGCTACAGCGCACATCAAGTGTCACGACCCCACGTCCTACATGGAGGTGGCCAAGCGGATCAAGGACTTCTTCCACAATGAGGGCATCCACGCCACCACCATCCAGCCCGAGTTCGTCACCTTCAACTCCAAGTCGCGGGACTCCCTGTGCGAGCTCTCCTGTCAGACTCAGTGCGCCCCCAAGCTGTGCTGCGGTTCCGGGGACAAGCCCGACGCCGACAAGAAGGCAGGCAGCAACTGCAAGGCGGATGGCGCCTCAGCCCTGGAGGCCATCAATGAGACTGCGTAGCAGGCCTCAGCCCTGGAGGCCATCAATGAGACTCCGTAGCAGGCCGCAGCCGCTCAGCTGCTCCCCTATCCGGAGGTAGATGTCGAGGTCATCATCACTAGAGAGGTGTAGTCTCTGAGATGGACAGAGAGACAGAAGAGGGGCTAGGGAAACCACTGGGCCAGGCCAAAATCATCAGACTGTCAGGACCCCTAGGCAATTTATCCTCTTTCTGTGCCCCCATGCAAGTTAGAGCACACATCACTAGGTTTTCTTCCTTTAGTCTATGGACCTATCAAAGAGTCTACATTTTGTATTTGTATGGGCTTTGAACAGATCTATTTTCTTAGCCTCTTGCCCCAAATAGAACAGTATTTGTATTGCATAATAATACATGTATCCACCTTATTTTTGAATGCCCCGCTGTAAAATCATTATGGGTGCAAGGTCCGGTCTAGAACGTGACTGATTGTTGCAGCTGGTGCATTTCCTCAAAACTCCGACGCTGGAAAAAAAGTTGCTTGTCACAATAACTAACACTCGTTTGACGACTTATTTGAGAGAATGTAATAATGATATCTTATCTATCACATCCGCTATTTCTGTTGCTCTTTGAACAACTCAGGATATTTATCGGCAAGATTTTTGGCCAAGCTGGATGTGATTTGTTCCGTTCGCGGTTTGCCTGCATGCAGCTTTGAAACATCGTTTACAGACGGGCTAGTCAACGATGTAACGGTGGGAGGTGGCTGGGAGGATTACACCGGAAGAAGCACCCATATTTCACATAAGGCATCATGGCAGCTAGAAATAAGGTGGATAGAAGTTACTAGAAAGTATCTATTTCTCGCTGTACATGCTATTTGTAATGTTTAGTTTGGATGATAGAAAAATGCTGCAGTTTTTGATAGACCTATGCTGTAGTCAAGCATTTTTCAAATGTGATGTTTTATAATGATTTTGTTTCTCAGACTTTTCTGGCCCTGACTCTCTTCGCATTGGAGACAGAAGCCGTATGGACACACCTTGCCTATAAAACAATATGCCTCTTGTCACTGTAGATGCAATGAGCCTGCCTGATTTAGTTCTGGAGTCCACTAAAGGAGAGAACCCACTTTGGCAAGAAGGGAGTGAGGAATTGAATGGCGTTGGAGCATTCAATCCCCTCTGGCAAGCCAATGATTCTCATGTTGCATCTTCTGTTCCTATCTTCTAGGTTGCTAGCTTGCTTAGCATCTTTTCCATTATGGCCTCATGGTTATCTAGCTTCCAAGAGTTGACTTCCACATCAGCCCTAGCCTGATATCAGACTGAATTGTCAAGTTGTTACAATCCATTTCAATCTTGTAGTCTGAAATTGCCCTCTGATTAAGCAGTTTCTATGAGGGGATTCCCCCAGGGGAATTTACTTTTCCCCCAACCAATCACTAGAGACCGATGTCTGCAATCCATTCGGGAGACTGCAAAACAAACAAACATCTCTTTGAATAAATGTCTTCAAAGCAGAGTACCGTTCGGATTTCAAAGTAATTGGTACTTTTAACTGATTTAAAACAGCCTCAATAGCAGCGTCTAGCTCGTCTGGCGCGGCCGCCTATTACTCCTCGGCGCACGGCTTAGTCCCGCCCGTTGGGCGGTTTGTTCATGCTGATTGGCAAATCGTTGGTCCCCTCAGTGCTGATTGGTTATTCATTTGTTCAACCGAGGAAAATGGTCTGCCAGGCCAACGACGCCCCCGCCAGGCCAGATTGTTTTTTTTTTACATAATTTTTTCCTGCTCTCCCCAAAATTTAAATAAACCTTTATGGCATATTATTACAATAGTACAATACTGGTGTTGACAGTGTTTACAGTAATAGAAGATGCCAAATCATTCAAAACAATACGCATTTTGCTTTTAGGAGCATTGTGCCAGCGTGCAGCGCTGTTCGAAAACGTGTCAACGTGTGTCGTTGCCTGGGAAACGCACATCCCATAATTCAAGTGTTCGCATCGCATCCTATAATAGTATGATGATACTTGGGATGCCATTGTGAACATAGATGCGAACAGGTTAGCAAAAGCATCACCAGCAAGGGCCTCCACCGTTGCGGTCGCGGTACGTTTCGAAATCCCTCCAGGCCTGAAATCTTTTCTAGGGGAAACAATCCCTCAAAAACAACAGTTTGAGGGATTTTCAACAAGAGTAATACAATGTACAGTAGTTGTCCATCATATTAGTGTATACTGTAGTTATCTGAATATCTTCTCTTGCAGTAGACATAAGAAATCAGTGTCTGCAGAAAGTCTGAAATGTTATGTTGGAAATATGTTCCTTCCTCCCTCCCCAGCCATCTGCAGACACGTCTGTCTTCCTCTCTACCTTTTTGCTCCGCCCTCTCGAGTTGTGATAGAGATCCACTTGGCCCGGGCCACATGTCCCCCCCTTTTGACTCTGACACGTCCAATGATAAATCACCTTTTATTGTCCCTCCCTTTTCCCTCTTCATCCCCTCTCTCTACTCTCAACTTCGCTTTCATTTTCTTGTCCAATTCTCCCCCCCTCTCTCTTTCCTTTCCTCCCGCTCCCTTGCTACAAACTCGCCTCCTCCACCCGCGACCGCCTCTTCATTAGGGGAACAAAAGGTGTGTGGGCAGTGGTGAAGCCTGTCCCATTGTTTGGCCTTTAGTATGATTAGATTATCTTCAAAGCTCGCTCAATGGGGTTAATCAGTCGGAAGTAATCCTGGCATAGTGTGTGTGTCTGTCTGTGTGTGTGTGCGTGCATGTGTGTGTGTGTGTGTGTGCGTGTGTGTGTGTGTGTGTGTGTGTGTGTGTGTGTGTCTCAAAAGAGGATGGACAACCTGCTCCTATGGAAATTAAACACACACACACACACACACACACACACACAGTATATAGATACATGCACACACACAAAAGTGAAGAGAAAAGAAAATCCCTGGGTACACATTTCTGTCACAACCTCTCCTCTTTTAATGACCCCTTTAGTCTCGCCTTCAACTTGCATTTATCTGTCCACCCGCTGTCTGAGTACAGCTGCTCCGGCTGGTGTGTGCCCGTGTTTCAGATCAGCGTCTGAGCTAGGGATGAGTATCGTTTCATATTTTCTGATACCGGTGCTAAAACGATACTTCTAAAACAGTACCGGTGCCTGAAACGGTGCTTAAAAAAAGAATAAAGCGGATTTAAAGGTGTTTAGTCTTTTTAAGAGGCTGTAAGGAGGATTTCAAACAATAATGTTATGTGTTATGCCCAGTGCCCAATTCAGCCTGCCTATTTTTGATGCATATGCGGAAATTGCATTCTTTCAAATGGCCAGTGGGGGGTGCAGTTTGTGTAGCACTCTCCGGGAACATCCATTCAACTCTATGGGAAACGAGCCAATTTCTCTCTCGGTCTATGTCTTAAATAAACACTTTCCAAATGAGTTTATGGTCTGAAAAAACAATTTCAAATCTTTTTCATGCTCTAGCCCCATTTCGAGGAAAATTGACGACAAACTTCGGATAGTAAGAACAGTAATACTTCGACCGGTAGAGGCAGCAATGTGCCGCAAGGCATCAGGTAGCAAGTAATGGTTAAGCAAATTATCAGAAAATAGCGTTACTTTATGATATTTTAATAATGTTAGTAGACACACGTAACTATATACAGTAGATACCATACATCTAACGTTCATAACTAGGGGTGGGAATCGCGGAGTAACTCACGATACGATACGGTCACGATACTTGGCCCTCGATAACGATATTATCACGATACTGCGATAATCGATATATTGGAAGAAATTTAACCTACGATAAATCACGATATATGTGTAACTGAAGAGAAAAAAATACCCCTAAAAGGCAAGAAGCAGGTATTATGTATTTATTAGCAGAATTGACATGAACTCACTCAGAATTCACTCACTCACTCATACCATTTTCGATACCACGGAGGAAAAATGACACGTCTTTTTTATTATTATTATTAAAACAAGAGAACAATGGCATATATATGGCTACAATTCCCTCCAAAGCCTCCCTCAAGCTCAGAGTGTAGCCCAAGACAGCCCAAACACCAACTCTGCATGTCCAGGATTCAGTTATAAATCGCAGTGTAGGCTATGCTGCCATCAGTGTGCCGCTTAGCCTAAACCAACCCCAATTAATCCATTCAAAATGAATCATCATTCATTAGGGTCTGGAAGCTCTGCTATCCCCACTGATTCGGTTACTACAGACTGGTTGCTGTCTGTGTCAAGTCAAGTCAAGTCAACTTTATTTATAGAGCACATTTACAACGACACAGGCCGATCAAAGTGCTTTACAGGTAAAAACACAAACATAAAGCAGGTACAAATGCACTAATCAGAAGCAAGGTGCAGTACAAAGTGCAATCAAACAAGTAATAAAGATGGATAAAAGTTGAGAGACAATAAAAAGAATAAAATGAATAAAAGAATAAAATGAGTAAACGAAAAGCGCAGAAAAAAGACTCAACTCGAGTTAAAAGCCAGGGAGAAGAGGTGGGTCTTTAGCAGGGACTTAAAAGAAGCTAGACTCTGGGCTGATGGGATATTGAAGGGGAAGCTGTTCCAGAGCCTAGGGGCAGCAGCTGTGAAGGCTCTGTCTCCTCCTCAATTGGTTGACGGACGGGGAGCCAGTGGAGAGAGGCGAGGACAGGCGTGATATGATCTCGCTTTTTGGTGCTAGTGAGAAGACGGGCAGCTGCATTTTGGACCATCTGGAGACGACGGAGCAGCGACTGGTCAATGCCGACATAAAGTGCGTTACAGTAATCTAATCGATTTGTGATGAAGGCGTGGATCACCCTCTCCAGGTCCATTCGAGAGAAGTAAGGTTTCGTTTTAGCTAAAAGTCTCAGTTGAAAAAAGCTGGTTTTCACCACGGAGCTTATCTGTTTGTCAAATTTAAAAGCACTGTCGAAGGTCACGCCAAGGTTCCTGACGGAGGAGCGCATGTTTGGGCCAAGAGGGCCTAGGGCATCGGCAACAGGGGACGGGGAAATGTTGCCAAATAAAATAATCTCAGTTTTACCCTCATTTAGGTTGAGAAAGTTGGCGCTCATCCAGGTTTTGATTTCAGCAAAACAGTCAAGAAGTGGATGTAGTGCAGTCTTACCTTTGTTGGCCTTTAGGGGTAGGTAGAGCTGTACATCGTCTGCAAAACAGTGGAAGGCCATATTATGCTTTGCCAGGATTGTCATTCATGTGTGTCATTGTGTCATGTGTGTCATTCATCGATGACCAATCGCAGTAGCAAAGCAGGACAACTTTGACTATTCTGCACCAAAGAACTTAAATCGATAAGAACTGACGACTGTATTGTTCCCCTCAGTGGTTCCACTGCAACATCAAGGCAGGAGCGCTGTTGTAAAAAACAACAGTACAGGCTTCGTCTCTTGCCTTCAATACTCTTTGTCTGTTACATCCGGGTACCTACACCGGCAATGCGTTTAACGTTAAATTTAGCTGCAATCTACAAGCAGGGTACCTCCATGTATCAACATATTTCAAAGCCAATATGTTACTGGAAAGAGTGTCACTCCAACTGGTTAACAAGTGAAACATTTGGTCACTCACACTGGCATTTTGAGCCCGGTGTTGGTGAAGTGGTTACAGCAGCAGTAGTGGGATTAGCTAATGTAGCTAACAGCTGCGGTGCTGTGTGTGTTTGTGTGGAGGAGGCAGAGGGAGCGCTGCTGGTATCGATAAACTTGATACTGTAGAAAATGAGTATTGTATCCGTTTAAAATGTTTAGTATCGAGTAAGCACCTGAGTATCAATATTTTTGACAACCCTAGGACTCTGTTTATCAAAATGGCTGTGAAGGAATCAGTTTCAAGATCTTGCATATTTAAAAAAAATATCAATACTTGGTGCCAGTGTATCAATAACGTATCGCAAGTGGAAATATCGCGATACCGTGAGTATCGATATTTTGTCCCACCCCTATTCATAACATGGTGGACCATTTAACGTTATCTATACCGTTAGATAAAGCCTTAAGCCTTCTCTGTATTCAGACCATTGGATTCAGCCAGAAACCGGAGTACGTTATCGGGTCCGTATGGAAACAGTGTTACTCGAAATGGTTCAAAGTTAAATCAATTTGGTCATTCAGTGGCGTTTTACTGCAATGTAAAGTAAGTAGCGTTAGCCGCTACCATTAGCCAAAGTAGCTGACGACCCATAATGCATTACGGCGATAAGAGAGACAGGGCAAATTTGGAAACTCCCCCGGCAGCCCCTAGGGGCAGCCGCCCCCTCTCCTCGTACTTCCGTGTAGCATTAATCCATTCAACCAATCAAACGAAATCAAACAATATCGGGAAGTGAGCTTCATTTTGCTGTGTCAAAGTCAATGAGCTCCATTGGTCCATTATATATATGTCAATGGTTATGCCCTATAATGTAAGTGAAGGTGTGTGCAGCGCCAGTTTCGGAGCACCGGAGGGCGGATATTTCACTCAGCAGCTCAGGCATGGCACCTAAATATGGCACCTAAATGCGCATTGTAATTCGGTACCGGTAGTACCGGTTGTAAAAGTACCGGTACCATATTGGTACTGGGTTTTAGTATACAACCCTAGTCTGAGCTGTTGTTTATGTCAGCTGGTGTGTGTGGGGAAGTGTGGTTATAAAGTGTGGTTATATTCATAACCTAAAGTTTTTCAAACTGTGCTGTAACCACTGTAACACGATAATCACGCCAACACGGTTTTAATGATAATAAAGATTTTGAAGCTGTAATACTAATCGGCAGGAATTTGAGCAGGGTTTATCATTAAACCGGTAATTGTTTCATCCCTATGTGACCGTACACAACCCCCTGCCACTCATTCCCACTGTTTGCCTCCATCTCTCCATCCGTCCCCACTCTCTCCTTCCTAAATTGAGCTGTTGGTGGGAGACAGCTTTGTGGCACCTCAGCCAGCTTGATCCAGTCTGCCCAGCACCAACGTTGGAGCTCTTACAAACTTTGCCAATCCATCCCAGCAGTCCTGAGAGCACGCATGGAATCAATAAGACATTTAAAGACCAAATGCCTCCTCCTACTTCTACAGTAGCTGAAGCTTACTCCCTATGTTCTGCTTTGGAGTGCATTCACTGTGTAATCATGCTGTACGTGTCTAAAGCCACTACCATCCATCTACGCAGTTGCATTTAATCCCATGGTGAAGTGCAAGTGACTCTGATGAGCAGACGTACCCCCTGACAGGCCACACAATAGCACTTTTGCCTCACAATGGGACTCAATGGAGACAAAAGTGGCAGTGAATGCCACAATAAGGCTGCTTAATGTTAGGTTGTGCTGAGGGCAGCAGAGAGGCAGACGACAGCACACTTTGTCATGGTGTTGCTTCGCTGAGGGTTGTCAGGCAAAGGATAAAGTAGTGCAGCAGTTTTTTTTCCTATATCTGACTGCTGCTTTGGAGGTGACAGAATGGTGTGTGTGTGTGTCTGTCTGTGTGTGTACGCAGGCGCTTGACTGTGTGGGGAGGGTGTGTGTGTGTGTGTGTGTGTGTGTGTGTGTGTGTGTGTGTGTAGAAGGTTAGCTTGCAGTGCACGCCAGTGTAACCTGCAGCATCCCCTTGACTTTGAAACTTCCCCCGCTCATCTGAAGCGTAGACTGCCCCTCGGTAACTGTCCTCGCCGCGCCTCATCACCATGCATGGAGCATGCGGGCCCACCTGCACTGCGCTGAGTAGCCAAACACAGATGCTTATCAGTGTGCTGCTGATTGAATGGGGGGATGTGATTTTCTTTTTTCATAAGTTGTATTTTCTTTCGCTTCTCTCTCTTTCCCCTCTGGTATCCTATAGTGATTAAAGAGTAGGCTTCAAGGCTCTATCTGCACGCCTGCTGTCCCACAGGACATGCTGCTGCACAAGTGCATATACAGTACAGTCAATATGCTGTTCCATATGTGTGTGTGTGTGTGTGTGTGTGTGTGTGTGTGTGTGTGTGTGTGTGTGTGTGTGTGTGTGTGTGTGAGAGAGAGAGGGAGTGTGCATGCACATGCTCACCACATGCATACACAAAATGCTTTGTATGGGATTCCATTTTGTCTACATAATTGATTGTGTGTGTGTGTGTGTGTGTGTGTGTGTGTGTGTGTGTGTGTGTGTGTGTGTGTGTGTGTGTGTGTGTGTGCATGTACATGCATATAGTATGCCAGTGAGAGACTGTTTTGGAGATATTGAGGGTGAAGTGTGAGTATTCAAGTAGAACAGTGTGGCAGCCAGTCACCCTGAGCCTCTGAATACTAAACCTCTCCAAATGTCATTTTGAAGAAGTTCATGGATGAATCAGTGCCTCTTTACACTGTTTCTCTGTCCCTCTCTCGTTTTCTTTCAATGCTTCCCTTCTTCAGGAGATTGGACGCAAGGTAAGTCTGGAAGTCTGCCTTCCGACAAATCTCTCCTTTTTTTTGCCTCTAGGTTTCTCTCTCACTCTCGCCGCATGATAGGCTAGCTAGTGTATTTCCTGTTTGTTCCATTTTTCTTTCCACTTGGTAATTCAACCACTCCATATTTTGACGTGACCCTCTCCCAACTGTTTCCCTCCTAATTCTTTGTAGAATTACATATGAGATGACAATTTCAACCTGTTTTTGTAGACTTAGTAACAAAAGGGAACAATATTACGAAATGCCTTTGGTTGGCTTCTAAAGTGCAGCTT
>NC_139624.1:42124465-42136965 GCF_964638095.1 Poromitra crassiceps
GTAAGAGAAACAGTCTGCACCACACATTACTGGGACAAGTGGACAACTGTCTGAATATGTACGCACGTGCCACATTTAACATTATGGGAGACATCAAAATGCATTTGATATATTAAATTATTAATAATTCAAACTATTCTACCTATTGATCTCTATTATGCAATACATCATTCCACAGCTCTATCTTCCACATGTCTTCTTTCCATATAGAAATGCATTCCATTCTTTCCATGCAAAGACACATGGTTATTTTTCTCATAACTGCATAAAAACCAATATGTAATACACGATGATGGCACTACAGTATAATGCTTTATTTTGGTGGTGTCACTGTTGCTCAGTATCATCATTACAACCCCTCTCTTATATTCATGGATTTCTGTTTCAACTTGTTTTCTCTCCTCAGAGGTCTAGTGTATAGTCAAATGATAAAATCCATTCCGTATGACATTGTGCCAAAGACTGCTTTTGTTTGGGAGGAAAAGCTGATACCAACACATCTTTAAAAGCCCAACACCCGGAGATAATATACTGTAAGCACAGTGAAATAGCAGTTGAGATAATATAAGCACAGTGAAATAGCAGTTGAGATAATATAAGCACAGTGAAATAGCAGTTGAGATAATATAAGCACAGTGAAATAGCAGTTGAGATAATATAAGCACAGTGAAATAGCAGTTGAGATAATATAAGCACAGTGAAATAGCAGTTGAGATAATATAAGCACAGTGAAATAGCAGTTGAGATAATATAAGCACAGTGAAATAGCAGTTGAGATAATATAAGCACAGTGAAATAGCAGTTGAGATAATATAAGCACAGTGAAATAGCAGTTGAGATAATATAAGCACAGTGAAATAGCAGAGATAATATACGCACAGTGAAATAGCAGAGATAATATAAGCACAGTGAAATAGCAGTTGAGATAATATAAGCACAGTGAAATAGCAGAGATAATATAAGCACAGTGAAATAGCAGTTGAGATAATATAAGCACAGTGAAATAGCAGTTGAGATAATATAAGCACAGTGAAATAGCAGAGATAATATAAGCACAGTGAAATAGCAGAGATAATATAAGCACAGTGAAATAGCAGAGATAATATAAGCACAGTGAGATAATATAAGCACAGTGAAATAGCAGAGATAATATAAGCACAGTGAAATAGCAGAGATAATATAAGCACAGTGAGATAATATAAGCACAGTGAAATAGCAGAGATAATATAAGCACAGTGAAATAGCAGTTGGGTCCTAGTCTGCATTATGCACTATTAGCAAAGAGCAATCCGGACCAGACACTAGCAAAGAGCAGATACCAGTGGTTCTCAAATGGTGGTCCGCGGGTCCGTGGTACTTTGCCAGGGGGTCCGCGAAAAGTTTTCAGGTAAAAAAAAAAAAAAAAAATCTACATGTTACTTATTCCTTCTCAAACTACTTCCTACATGGTGCTAGTCTATCAAAATATCTTGGCTGTCATTGATTGTGTTGCATAGTGGTTTTCTGTACTGTTGACAAATTGTGATATTGTAAGTCGCTTTGGACAAAACAAAAGCGTCTGCTAAATGACGTAATGTAAATGTAATGTAATAATAAAAAATATATATATATATTTTTTGCTAAATCTTCATAGTTCAACGAAAATAGTTTATGCTTTAAATCTAAAATGGTTCATGGATTACATTCTAATAACAAACCTATCAAATTAAAAGTCAAGCACGTTACCGTGGAAACAATTAAGCTTAGCCCAAAATCACAAATCAGAATGAGGGGGTCCCCGGTATATTTTTATGCCTCCGCCGGCGATAGCCAGGCCGGAGGCATTATGGATCCGGGTTGTCCGTCCGTACGGCCGTACGTCCGTCCGTACGGCCGTACGACGGAATTTAATCAAACTTGTCTCAAACATCGACTTGGACTCAAGGATGAACTGATTAGATTTTGGTGGTCAAAGGTCAAAGGTCAAGGTCACTGTGACCTCTCGAATGCCATTTTCAAGCTTGTTAACGCGATATCTCAGGAATGCCTTGACGGAATTTAATCAAACTTGTCTCAAACATCGACTTGGACTCAAGGATGAACTGATTACATTTTGGTGGTCAAAGGTCAAGGTCACTGTGACCTCTCGAACGCCATTTTCCAGCTTGTTAACGCGATATCTCATGAATACCTTGACGGAATTTCATCAAATTTGCCTCAAACATCTACTTAGACTCAAGGATGAACTGATTACATTTTGGTGGTCAAAAGTCAAAGGTCAAGGTCACTGTCACCTCTCGAACGCCATTTTCAAGCTTGTTAACGTGATATCTCAGGAATGCCTTGACGGAATTTAATCTAACTTGTCTCAAACATCGACTTGGACTCAAGGATGAACTGATTAAATTTTGCTGGTCAAAGGTCAAAGGTCATGGTCACTGTGACCTCTCAAACGCCATTTTCCAGCTTGTTAACGCGATATCTCACGAATGCCTTGACGGACTTTCATCAAATTTGCCTCAAACATCGCCTTAGACTCAAGGATGATCTGATTAGATTTTGGTGGTCAAAGGTCAAAGGTCAAGGTGAGCTCTCGAACGCCATTTTCAAGCTTGTTAACGCGATATCTCAGGAATGCCTTGACGGAATTTAATCAAACTTGTCTCAAACACCGACTTGGACTCAAGGATGAACTGATTACATTTTGGTGGTCAAAGTTCAAGGTCGCTGTGACCTCTCACACACCCAATTTCCAAGCTCTGTAACGCAACATCACAGGAGCGCCTTGACGGAATCTCTTCCAATTTGCCTCAAATGGCGATTTGGACCCCAGAATGAACTAATGGCGGAGGCATAAGTCCGCGTTGCGGTCGTTCTAGTCTATCTTGTAAGGGGTCCTTGGCTGAAAAACATTTGAGAACCTCTGGACAAAGTACAAGCATGAACTTTGATGGATTTGTTCAAACTTGGTGATGAATGGTAATCAAATTCTCTCCAGAGTAAAGTCCCTACCATGTGTGTGTTAATGTCTTGCTTTTTGCTTTTTGCTTTTTGTGTTGGTCTAAGTTGACATAAGTACATGTAATAAATATGAAGAGAGCATAATACAATGGAATGGGGAATCCCCATCCCCAGGTGAGTTCAAAGACAGCTTTTCCATTTTATGTGGACAATTTGATTCTATTCACTTATCAATACAGAGGATATGATGTTGCTATTCCTTGTGCCATTGATGACCAATTCTGAGTTTAACAGAATGAGATACTACCATTCTCAAATGATAGAAAACATCAGCTGAGGCTATACTGTCATAAATCTACTACAGTAGTATATACGTATAAAATAGCAACATTCATATTTCATGGTGAGTGTTGGCAAGTCGTTGGGGTTAATATCAAGTCTATTCTACATTAGTGCCTGGTTTGATCAATATCCATATTGCCTTTTGCCAATGAATGATTCATTTTTACATTCATTATGATTATCTTACTATGCTGTTTTTCATATTTTCTTATTTCTTATGCAGTTTTTATTCAGATTTCCCCAGTGGCTTCATTGTATTCCTCTGACCAAAAGTATATAGTTTAGCCTTTCAAAGTTAAAACTAACTGCTGCATTATACATTCAGTGAGCACGGTGATGATATCTCTATTTTCAAGAATGTATGTCACATGCTGCAGTTCAAGCTGCCGCCTGGGGAAAACCTTTCATAATGCAATACATTGTACACTGTTCTCTTCACGCACACACTGGTCCACAGAGGCACACATAAACACACATGTCAGTGTGCACACAAACACACACAAGCAGGTACACAGGTTTGTGCACACAACCCCAGCCGACATATAGACCTGGCTACCACTGGGCTCAGCCAAACTACACATCAAAGAACTGCTCCCGAAGAAATGTCACATTTCTTCTTGCTTTCTATCCCATTCTCCCACTGTTATATTCTTATTTTCATCCTCTGAGAGAAACTCCCCGTGCTTTTCACAGTGTGGTCCCTCTCTCTCTCTCTCTCTCTCTCTCTCTCTCTCTCTCTCTCTCTCTCTCTCTCTCTCTCTCTCTCTTTTGCTCTGTGCCTCTTGTTTTTTTCTCTCCTCCCTCCATTCCTCCACCGGAAGGATAAAGGGTTAAATCTTCCCCATCGCAGTGTGTGTCCTCCTGTCCCTGAAAATGACACTACCCCACTGTTTGCTGTCATACCAGTGTCCTATAGAGGGGGACAAGGGTCAACCACGTTGCTTAGCCCACTTCAAAGGGCAGCTGCATGCTGGTCCCAGTGAGAGATGGGGACCGGGGTCAAATGCCCTGTTAAAGTGTGTTGAAAACGATGCCCTCACGCTGTTCTGCAATCATAAGTGTGCCTAGGGAGGATACAATGCCCTATTTATGTGCTTAAAATGACACCTACATGCTGAGAAGGAGTTTTGTTCCCCTTGGAGGGTGCCAGAATCTAATGCCCTTTTTTAATGGAAGTAAAATCAGGGATGCAAACTAGTCACCTTTTCCATCCCAAAATAGGACAGACAATAGGATTTCTGAGTGGTTTTGTGTCTGTCCTGGTATCTGTCACGTGAGTTTGCATCGCTAAAAATGGAAGGTTCACACCATTTCCAGCAAGATGTGCGTTCTGGCAGAGGAAGACTTCTCTTTACATATGTGTCTCCTCTAAAGCTAACAAACACAAGGCTGGCAGAGGAAGACTCTTCTCTTTACATATGTGTCTCCTCTAAAGCTAACAAACACAAGGCTGGCAGAGGAAGACTCTTGTCTTTACATATGTGTCTCCTCTAAAGCTAACATAAACACAAGGCTGGCAGAGGAAGACTTCTCTTTACATATGTGTCTCCTCTAAAGCTAACATAAACACAAGGCTGGCAGAGGAAGACTCTTGTCTTTACATATGTGTCTCCTCTAAAGCTAACATAAACACAAGGCTGGCAGAGGAAGACTCTTGTCTTTACATATGTGTCTCCTCTAAAGCTAACATAAACACAAGGCTGGCAGAGGAAGACTTCTCTTTACATATGTGTCTCCTCTAAAGCTAACATAAACACAAGGCTGGCAGAGGAAGACTCTTCTCTTTACATATGTGTCTCCTCTAAAGCTAACATAAACACAAGGCTGGCAGAGGAAGACTTCTCTTTACATATGTGTCTCCTCTAAAGCTAACATAAACACAAGGCTGGCAGAGGAAGACTCTTCTCTTTACATATGTGTCTCCTCTAAAGCTAACATAAACACAAGGCTGGCAGAGGAACACTCTTCTCTTGACATAATGTATGTGTCTCCTCTAAAGCTAACATAAACACAAGGCTGGCAGAGGAACACTCTTCTCTTTACATATGTGTCTCCTCTAAAGCTAACATAAACACAAGGCTGGCAGAGGAACACTCTTCTCTTTACATAATGTATGTGTCTCCTCTAAAGCTAACATAAACACAAGGCTGGCAGAGGAAGACTCTTCTCTTTACATATGTGTCTCCTCTAAAGCTAACATAAACACAAGGCTGGCAGAGGAAGACTCTTCTCTTTACATATGTGTTTCCTCTAAAGCTAACATAAACACAAGGCTGGCAGAGGAAGACTCTTCTCTTTACATATGTGTCTCCTCTAAAGCTAACATAAACACAAGGCTGGCAGAGGAAGACTATTCTCTTTACATATGTGTAAAGCTAACATAAACACAAGGCTGGCAGAGGAAGACTCTTCTCTTTACATATGTGTCTCCTCTAAAGCTAACATAAACACAAGGCTGGCAGAGGAAGACTCTTCTCTTTACAT
Organism: Poromitra crassiceps; assembly: GCF_964638095.1. Taxonomy (NCBI): domain Eukaryota; kingdom Metazoa; phylum Chordata; class Actinopteri; order Beryciformes; family Melamphaidae; genus Poromitra; species Poromitra crassiceps. The sequence continues at coordinate 42,130,232 of NC_139624.1, forward strand.
ATGTGTTTCCTCTAAAGCTAACATAAACACAAGGCTGGCAGAGGAAGACTCTTCTCTTTACATATGTGTCTCCTCTAAAGCTAACATAAACACAAGGCTGGCAGAGGAAGACTCTTCTCTTTACATATGTGTCTCCTCTAAAGCTAACATAAACACAAGGCTGGCAGAGGAAGACTCTTCTCTTTACATATGTGTCTCCTCTAAAGCTAACAAACACAAGGCTGGCAGAGGAAGACTTCTCTTTACATATGTGTCTCCTCTAAAGCTAACATAAACACAAGGCTGGCAGAGGAAGACTCTTCTCTTTACATATGTGTCTCCTCTAAAGCTAACATAAACACAAGGCTGGCAGAGGAAGACTCTTCTCTTTACATATGTGTCTCCTCTAAAGCTAACATAAACACAAGGCTGGCAGAGGAACACTCTTCTCTTTACATATGTGTCTCCTCTAAAGCTAACATAAACACAAGGCTGGCAGAGGAAGACTCTTCTCTTTACGTGTCTCCTCTAAAGCTAACATAAACACAAGGCTGGCAGAGGAAGACTTCTCTTTACATATGTGTCTCCTCTAAAGCTAACATAAACACAAGGCTGGCAGAGGAAGACTCTTCTCTTTACATATGTGTCTCCTCTAAAGCTAACATAAACACAAGGCTGGCAGAGGAAGACTCTTCTCTTTACATATGTGTCTCCTCTAAAGCTAACATAAACACAAGGCTGGCAGAGGAAGACTCTTCTCTTTACATATGTGTCTCCTCTAAAGCTAACATAAACACACGGCTGGCAGAGGAAGACTCTTCTCTTTACATATGTGTCTCCTCTAAAGCTAACATAAACACAAGGCTGGCAGAGGAAGACTCTTCTCTTTACATATGTGTCTCCTCTAAAGCTAACACAAACACAAGGCTGGCAGAGGAAGACTCTTCTCTTTACATATGTGTCTACTCTAAAGCTAACATAAACACAAGGCTGGCAGAGGAAGACTCTTCTCTTTACATATGTGTCTCCTCTAAAGCTAACATAAACACAAGGCTGGCAGAGGAAGACTCTTCTCTTTACATATGTGTCTCCTCTAAAGCTAACATAAACACAAGGCTGGCAGAGGAACACTCTTCTCTTTACATATGTGTCTCCTCTAAAGCTAACATAAACACAAGGCTGGCAGAGGAACACTCTTCTCTTCACATGTGTCTCCTCTAAAGCTAACATAAACACAAGGCTGGCAGAGGAAGAATCTTCTCTTTACATATGTGTCTCCTCTAAAGCTAACATAAACACAAGGCTGGCAGAGGAAGACTCTTCTCTTTACATATGTGTCTCCTCTAAAGCTAACATAAACACAAGGCTGGCAGAGGAAGACTCTTCTCTTTACATATGTGTCTCCTCTAAAGCTAACATAAACACAAGGCTGGCAGAGGAAGAATCTTCTCTTTACATATGTGTCTCCTCTAAAGCTAACATAAACACAAGGCTGGCAGAGGAACACTCTTCTCTTCACATGTGTCTCCTCTAAAGCTAACATAAACACAAGGCTGGCAGAAGAAGACTCTTCTCTTTACATATGTGTCTCCTCTAAAGCTAACATAAACACAAGGCTGGCAGAGGAAGACTCTTCTCTTTACATATGTGTCTCCTCTAAAGCTAACATAAACACAAGGCTGGCAGAGGAAGACTCTTCTCTTCACATGTGTCTCCTCTAAAGCTAACATAAACACAAGGCTGGCAGAGGAAGACTCTTCTCTTTACATATGTGTCTCCTCTAAAGCTAACACAAACACAAGGCTGGCAGAGGAACACTCTTCTCTTTACATATGTGTCTCCTCTAAAGCTAACATAAACACAAGGCTGGCAGAGGAAGACTCTTCTCTTTACATATGTGTCTCCTCTAAAGCTAACATAAACACAAGGCTGGCAGAGGAAGACTCTTGTCTTTACATATGTGTCTCCTCTAAAGCTAACATAAACACAAGGCTGGCAGAGGAAGACTCTTCTCTTTACATATGTGTCTCCTCTAAAGCTAACATAAACACAAGGCTGGCAGAGGAAGACTCTTCTCTTTACATATGTGTCTCCTCTAAAGCTAACATAAACACAAGGCTGGCAGAGGAAGACTCTTGTCTTTACATATGTGTCTCCTCTAAAGCTAACATAAACACAAGGCTGGCAGAGGAAGACTCTTCTCTTTACATATGTGTCTCCTCTAAAGCTAACATAAACACAAGGCTGGCAGAGGAAGACTTCTCTTTACATATGTGTCTCCTCTAAAGCTAACATAAACACAAGGCTGGCAGAGGAAGACTCTTCTCTTTACATATGTGTCTCCTCTAAAGCTAACATAAACACAAGGCTGGCAGAGGAAGACTCTTCTCTTTACATATGTGTCTCCTCTAAAGCTAACATAAACACAAGGCTGGCAGAGGAAGACTCTTGTCTTTACATATGTGTCTCCTCTAAAGCTAACACAAACACAAGGCTGGCAGAGGAAGACTCTTGTCTTTACATATGTGTCTCCTCTAAAGCTAACACAAACACAAGGCTGGCAGAGGAAGAATCTTCTCTTTACATATGTGTCTCCTCTAAAGCTAACATAAACACAAGGCTGGCAGAGGAAGACTCTTCTCTTTACATATGTGTCTCCTCTAAAGCTAACATAAACACAAGGCTGGCAGAGGAAGACTCTTCTCTTTACATATGTGTTTCCTCTAAAGCTAACATAAACACAAGGCTGGCAGAGGAAGACTCTTCTCTTTACATATGTGTCTCCTCTAAACTAACATAAACACAAGGCTGGCAGAGGAAGACTCTTCTCTTTACATATGTGTCTCCTCTAAAGCTAACATAAACACAAGGCTGGCAGAGGAAGACTCTTGTCTTTACATATGTGTCTCCTCTAAAGCTAACACAAACACAAGGCTGGCAGAGGAAGACTCTTGTCTTTACATATGTGTCTCCTCTAAAGCTAACATAAACACAAGGCTGGCAGAGGAAGACTCTTCTCTTTACATATGTGTCTCCTCTAAAGCTAACATAAACACAAGGCTGGCAGAGGAAGACTCTTCTCTTTACATATGTGTCTCCTCTAAAGCTAACACAAACACAAGGCTGGCAGAGGAAGAATCTTCTCTTTACATATGTGTCTCCTCTAAAGCTAACATAAACACAAGGCTGGCAGAGGAAGACTCTTCTCTTTACATATGTGTCTCCTCTAAAGCTAACATAAACACAAGGCTGGCAGAGGAAGACTCTTCTCTTTACATATGTGTTTCCTCTAAAGCTAACATAAACACAAGGCTGGCAGAGGAAGACTCTTCTCTTTACATATGTGTCTCCTCTAAACTAACATAAACACAAGGCTGGCAGAGGAAGACTCTTCTCTTTACATATGTGTCTCCTCTAAAGCTAACATAAACACAAGGCTGGCAGAGGAACACTCTTCTCTTTACATATGTGTCTCCTCTAAAGCTAACATAAACACAAGGCTGGCAGAGGAACACTCTTCTCTTTACATATGTGTCTCCTCTAAAGCTAACATAAACACAAGGCTGGCAGAGGAAGACTCTTCTCTTTACGTGTCTCCTCTAAAGCTAACATAAACACAAGGCTGGCAGAGGAAGACTCTTCTCTTTACATGTGTCTCCTCTAAAGCTAACATAAACACAAGGCTGGCAGAGGAAGAATCTTCTCTTTACATATGTGTCTCCTCTAAAGCTAACATAAACACAAGGCTGGCAGAGGAAGACTTCTCTTTACATATGTGTCTCCTCTAAAGCTAACATAAACAAAAGGCTGGCAGAGGAACACTCTTCTCTTTACATTTGTGTCCCCTCTAAAACTAACATAAACACAAGGCTGGCAGAGGAACACTCTTCTCTTTACATATGTGTCTCCTCTAAAGCTAACATAAACACAAGGCTGGCAGAGGAAGACTATTCTCTTTACATATGTGTCTCCTCTAAAGCTAACATAAACACAAGGCTGGCAGAAGAAGACTCTTCTCTTTACATGTGTCTCCTCTAAAGCTAACATAAACACAAGGCTGGCAGAGGAAGACTCTTGTCTTTACATATGTGTCTCCTCTAAAGCTAACATAAACACAAGGCTGGCAGAGGAACACTCTTCTCTTTACATGTGTCTCCTCTAAAGCTAACATAAACACAAGGCTGGCAGAGGAAGACTCTTGTCTTTACATATGTGTCTCCTCTAAAGCTAACATAAACACAAGGCTGGCAGAGGAACACTCTTCTCTTTACATATGTGTCTCCTCTAAAGCTAACATAAACACAAGGCTGGCAGAGAAAGACTCTTGTCTTTACATATGTGTCTCCTCTAAAGCTAACATAAACACAAGGCTGGCAGAGGAAGACTCTTCTCTTTACATATGTGTCTCCTCTAAAGCTAACATAAACACAAGGCTGGCAGAGGAAGACTCTTCTCTTTACATATGTGTCTCCTCTAAAGCTAACATAAACACAAGGCTGGCAGAGGAAGACTCTTCTCTTTACATATGTGTCTCCTCTAAAGCTAACATAAACACAAGGCTGGCAGAGGAAGACTCTTCTCTTTACATATGTGTCTCCTCTAAAGCTAACATAAACACAAGGCTGGCAGAGGAAGACTCTTCTCTTTACATATGTGTCTCCTCTAAAGCTAACATAAACACAAGGCTGGCAGAGGAAGACTCTTATCTTTACATATGTGTCTCCTCTAAAGCTAACATAAACACAAGGCTGGCAGAGGAAGACTTCTCTTTACATATGTGTCTCCTCTAAAGCTAACATAAACACAAGGCTGGCAGAGGAACACTCTTCTCTTTACATATGTGTCTCCTCTAAAGCTAACATAAACACAAGGCTGGCAGAGGAAGACTTCTCTTTACATATGTGTCTCCTCTAAAGCTAACATAAACACAAGGCTGGCAGAGGAACACTCTTCTCTTTACATATGTGTCTCCTCTAAAGCTAACATAAACACAAGGCTGGCAGAGGAAGACTTCTCTTTACATATGTGTCTCCTCTAAAGCTAACATAAACACAAGGCTGGCAGAGGAAGACGCTTCTCTTTACATATGTGTCTCCTCTAAAGCTAACATAAACACAAGGCTGGCAGAGGAAGACTCTTCTCTTTACATATGTGTTTCCTCTAAAGCTAACATAAACACAAGGCTGGCAGAGGAAGACTCTTCTCTTTACATATGTGTCTCCTCTAAAGCTAACATAAACACAAGGCTGGCAGAGGAACACTCTTCTCTTTACATATGTGTCTCCTCTAAAGCTAACATAAACACAAGGCTGGCAGAGGAAGACTCTTCTCTTTACGTGTCTCCTCTAAAGCTAACATAAACACAAGGCTGGCAGAGGAAGACTTCTCTTTACATATGTGTCTACTCTAAAGCTAACATAAACACAAGGCTGGCAGAGGAAGACTCTTGTCTTTACATATGTGTCTCCTCTAAAGCTAACATAAACACAAGGCTGGCAGAGGAAGACTCTTCTCTTTACATATGTGTCTCCTCTAAAGCTAACATAAACACAAGGCTGGCAGAGGAAGAATCTTCTCTTTACATATGTGTCTCCTCTAAAGCTAACATAAACACAAGGCTGGCAGAGGAAGACTTCTCTTTACATTTGTGTCTCCTCTAAAGCTAACATAAACACAAGGCTGGCAGAGGAACACTCTTCTCTTTACATATGTGTCTCCTCTAAAGCTAACATAAACACAAGGCTGGCAGAGGAAGACTCTTGTCTTTACATATGTGTCTCCTCTAAAGCTAACATAAACACAAGGCTGGCAGAGGAACACTCTTCTCTTTACATATGTGTCTCCTCTAAAGCTAACATAAACACAAGGCTGGCAGAGGAAGACTATTCTCTTTACATATGTGTCTCCTCTAAAGCTAACATAAACACAAGGCTGGCAGAAGAAGACTCTTCTCTTTACATGTGTCTCCTCTAAAGCTAACATAAACACAAGGCTGGCAGAGGAAGACTCTTCTCTTTGACATATGTGTCTCCTCTAAAGCTAACATAAACACAAGGCTGGCAGAGGAACACTCTTCTCTTCACATGTGTCTCCTCTAAAGCTAACATAAACACAAGGCTGGCAGAAGAAGACTCTTCTCTTTACATGTGTCTCCTCTAAAGCTAACATAAACACAAGGCTGGCAGAGGAAGACTCTTCTCTTTGACATATGTGTCTCCTCTAAAGCTAACATAAACACAAGGCTGGCAGAGGAACACTCTTCTCTTCACATGTGTCTCCTCTAAAGCTAACATAAACACAAGGCTGGCAGAGGAAGACTCTTGTCTTTACGTATGTGTCTCCTCTAAAGCTAACATAAACACAAGGCTGGCAGAGGAAGACTTGTCTTTACATATGTGTCTCCTCTAAAGCTAACATAAACACAAGGCTGGCAGAGGAAGACTCTTCTCTTTACATATGTGTCTCCTCTAAAGCTAACATAAACACAAGGCTGGCAGAGGAAGACTCTTCTCTTTACATATGTGTCTCCTCTAAAGCTAACATAAACACAAGGCTGGCAGAGGAAGACTCTTCTCTTTACATATGTGTCTCCTCTAAAGCTAACATAAACACAAGGCTGGCAGAGGAAGACTCTTGTCTTTACATATGTGTCTCCTCTAAAGCTAACACAAACACAAGGCTGGCAGAGGAAGACTCTTGTCTTTACATATGTGTCTCCTCTAAAGCTAACACAAACACAAGGCTGGCAGAGGAAG
>NC_139624.1:42139465-42179465 GCF_964638095.1 Poromitra crassiceps
TCTGGCCCAATGACTGATATTGGTGGTTACTAGATGCCCTATCTGTAGGGACGATGTTAATGTAATAGAGACTATTCATTCTCATACTTTTTAAGCGGTGCAGCCAATTCTATGCGTGATCTTGCTCGTATGCACCTGGAGGTCAGTAGTTGACCTGGGCGAATCAATTTCGTGTTAAAAGTTGTAGTCACTCACCTTATAGGTCATCAGTTGACCTGGGCAAAGCCATGTCGTGTAAAAAAGTGTGTGAACTGATGTCACTCAACAGGAAATGATGTCATGCAATTGCTCGACGGTGATGTAATCAGGTAATTTGTGCTGTAGTCAGTCACCTAAGATGTAGTCACCTATGAGGTCACTGAAGTGATGTCACTCAGACAGTTGTGTTTGTGTGTGTATGTTGAATGCATTTAATTGCACAACTGTGATGTCACTCGAGCAACTGTGATCTTATCTTAGTCACAATTTGTGAGGGAAGTGATGTCAGTCGGGCAGTTGTGTGTGTGTGGGTTGAATGCATTTGAAATTGGCCAGCTGTGATGTCACCCGAGAAAGTAAGTCTGGATACAGACACTTAACCGATTTTAACTAAAGATTATACAATTGCTCGAGTGACATCACTGATGACATCACAACTGCCTGATGTAGTCACCTGTACTGTATGTCAGCAGTTGACCTGGGTGAATCCATCTTGTGCAAGTGATGTCACTGGCTTGTATTGCTGCCCAACTGGAAGTGATGTTACGCAATTGCTTGACTGTGATGTCATCAGGCAGTTGTGATGTCCTGTTGTAACAGGCAGCGAGCGGTGTTGTTAATGTGGAGGGCTCTTGGTGATGTTCAAAGCCCTGATGATGTTATAGACATTTTGACATCATCAGTGATGTCATCAGTTACATCATTATTGATGAAAAAACTGAGCGCAGACTGCTGCGGCTGCCCTGCTGTTCAGTTGCCGTGGACACCTTGGTCTCTAGTGATTGGTTAGGGAAGACCGAAGCCCGCCCCCTCATAGAAATGCTCTGAAGTGACTGCAATCTCAGACTAGAAGAGGAAATGAGTTTATGAGTTGACGATTCAGTCTGAATATATCAGGCTACCTTTGGGTCAATAAAGCTTGCACATTTCCCTTCACTCACAGAGGCTGAATTCCTAAGCCAAGCCATTGAGTATTGAGTGACAGTGGACTTCTATCAGTAATTGCAAGTGCACTGGTCTGTACAATTCTGGTTGGGCAGCGGAGAGGAGAGGAGAGGCCATTTGCTGACGTCAGGGGAAGGTGTCGATTAATCGATGGATCATTTGCAAAGAAAAACAATGTACTACGACTTTTTTTTCTTAGCTTTTGTTGGCAGATTGACGCCTTGGAAAAATACCAAAATATGTTGAAACGTTACAAGATGTAGGCCTACTTCGTATTTGAACATCCCCAGCCTTAGAGCTGGTCTTGTCCAGCCTCTGTTCCTCCGCTCTCATCACAGTACTGTATCTCATCTTGGAACAGTGCAGCTCTACTGTATCGTACTGTAGACGTCAGTGTGAGCGGTGATGGTAAAAGTGATGAGGAGTCCCACTAACACAGGCGTTATTGACTCAGTAGCAGTAGTCATCCATCAACCATGTTGGCCTCTGGTCAATATCCCTTAGACCAAAGTGTCAACAAATCACCTTCACACCTCAGAGAGAGACAGAAGGGAAGAGTGAGAAATAGATGGACGGAGGGAATCGAAAAAGAACAACATGAGGTAGGTAGCATGTGGGGGAAAGAGGTTCTCAACCCCATGTTCTCAACATGGGGTCATGGGACCACATGGGGTCCTTGAGGGGTTTCCAGGGGGTCCCCAGCAAATTGATGAATTTTTCAACTTCAGCATGATTTCATTAACAAGAAGTTAAGAGAGACAGAGAATGTAAAAGAATTAGCATTTTGATCATAGTTTCACTGTTATCTGTCTACCTACATCTACAACACAGATAGTCATGGAATTCTGGATCAAATCATAACTGACAATAAAAACAAGAAAATCATATTTGGGTACAAGAGACAAAACCTCATCAAATGGAGGTTCATGGCCCTAATGTGGACTAAATTAGGGGTCCTTAATATGAAAAAGGTCAAGAATCACTGTATTAGAGATTGAAGACAATGACAATGTAGAAAACAACACAGAAACACGTTAGCAGAGACCACGAAGGGAGATATATATATTAGAAATTAAGATAGAAAGAAATAAAGATAACATGTAATTGAGTCATGAAGAGCAAGTTGAAGAGAAGGATTAGGGATGGGAAGTAAAAAGAGGAGACAGAAGGGCGGTATAAAGATAAAGTGTCATTGAATGATAAAGAGAAAGGCAGTGTGACGGATACAGAGATGGAAAGACCCGAGGGCTAGATACAGCATCACTGAATAGTAAAGTGCATGAAAGGAAGCTTAGAGAGAGTGAAAGAAAGAGGGAACGAGGATCCATGAAAACAAACACTGCACACGTATCGATTTACGTACCGGGATTTGCATGACGAATGAATAACATTTCCGAAGCACCCTTGTCCTCATAATTTACACACAAACACACCGTTTCAATTTGTAAAGGACTCCCATGGGGATTTGTGGTGTAGGGTTGGCCTATCGTATGCTAGCATCATTGAAAAAGCAGAATGATATTAACACACTGTGACCAGTGGGGGAAAAACAACAGATTTGAAAACTGTGTGGGTGTGTATGAGCAGTGGATCGTGCTTGTGGTACGTGATCCTGTGTGTAACCGGGGATCAATGTTGGGCATATTGTGTGTTGTCTACTGTGCAGGAAGTGCCAGGGGAATCTGTAGGGGGCTGCAGTTTGTTTGGACTGTGTTAATAACGCTTTTTATGCCTCCGCCGGCGATAGCCAGGCCGGAGGCATTATGGATCTGGGTTGTCCGTCCGTACATCCGTCCGTCCGTACGCATGTCCCTCCGTCCATCCGATGTTCGTTAACGTGATATCTCAGGAACGCCTTGACGGAATTTCATCAAATTTGCCTCAAACATCGACTTGGACTCAAGGATGAACTGATTAGATTTTGGTGGTCAAAGGTCAAGGTGACTGTGACCTTTCGAACGCCATTTTCAAGCTTGTTAACGCGATATCTCAGGAATGCCTTGATGGAATTTCATCAAATTTGCCTCAAACATCGACTTGGACTCAAGGATGAACTGATTCGATTTCCGTGGTCAAAGGTCAAGGTCACTGTGACCTCACGAATGCCATTCCCAAGTTCATTAAAGCGATATCTCAAGCACGGCTTGATGGAATTTCTTCCAATTTGGCTCAAACGTCGACTTGGGCGTAAGGATGAACGGATTACATTCTGGTGATCAAAGGCCAAGGTCACTGTGACCTCTCCAACGCCATTTTCAAGCTTGTTAACGCCATATCTCAGGAATGCCTTGACGGAATTTCATCAAATTTGTCTCAAACATTAACTTGGCCTCAAGGATGAACTGATTACATTTTGGTCGTCAAAGTTCAAGGTCACTGTGACCTCACGAAGGCCATTCCCAAGTTCGTTAACGCGATATCTCAAGAACGGCTTGATGGAATTTCTTCTGATTTGCCTCAAACATCGACTTGGACGCAATGATGAACTGATTCCATTTTGGTTATCAAAGGTCAAAGGTCAAGGTCACTGTGACCTCTCGAATGCCATTTTCAAGCTGGTTAACGCAATATCTCAGGAATGTCTTGACGGAATTTCTTCCAATTTGCCTCAAATGGTGATTTGGACTCAAGAATTAACTAATGGCGGAGGCATAAATCCGCGTGCGGTCATTCTAGTTTTTCTTGCTATGTCTCAGCAACCCCCTCCACCCTGCACTCTGTCCACTGGTCTTGTCTTCACTGTCTTGCTGTTCTCTTCGGCCACCTTTACAGTACGCCACGTCACATTGCTCTCTTTCTCTCTCGCTCTCTCTCACATCCCTGGTCCTCCCTCATCCCCTTCACCCCAGGCTTCCCCTGGCATCTTTCATACACACACAGAACAAGGGAGAGGAACCCGAAAGAGCGAGGGGATGAGAGAGAGAGAGAGAGACAGAATAAAAGTCTGATATATATTACACGTCTGTTCCAATCCAACATGGCCATTCATCAGAGGGGCTTCCAGTGACAGGCCATCACCAGGCTCCCAGACAGCTCAGCCTGCTGCCGCTCATGGCGGCCCCAGCCACCAAATAGCCTCTGAAAACAATATCTATATATTTATTACATTTTCACTCAATACCTGCCCCGCTGTAAAACAATCTCATATTTAACAATCAACTTGCCTGTGTGTGTGTGTGTTGTTGTTTTCTTTTTTTCTCCTCAATGTCTCTTTCCAGCCCTCCCCTCCTCCCTCCCCGCCTCACGTGTCTTTCTATATCTCTCCCTCTCAGCTTTTTTTTTTGTGTTTTTTCCCCCATGCCTCACTTTCATTTTTTCAGCAATGATTTTCTTCTCTTTCTTTTGCCGTTGTATATCGATGAAATTGGATTTTTCTGTGCTCCCGTGGAGGACAATCACAGCAGCAATTGCCATCTCATAGCAAAGTTCCACAGCACTATGAAAGGAAGAAATACAGGGGAAAGAACATTAGAAAAAACAGTAATGGCTGCTCTCTATCGCTCTATCGCTCACTTGCTATCTTCATCTCTCCCTCTCTATGTCATTTCTTTATTCCTCTCCCTCTCAATCTCTTGACCTCTCTTGCCCTCTTTCGTTCTCTCTCTTTAAGGGAGGGACTAAAATTATTGTCTCCCACCGGTCGGAGACCAAGGGGGGAGACTATGCGTCCGTCCGTCCACTCTAATGCCCCGAATGTCTCAATGTAAAATCCCAGAGCAACCCCATTTGGCAGGTGGGTTCCTATGGCCTCATTGTTACGGTCAGGCTCATATGATTCATATTCATGGCTGTCGATCAAAGAGTGGACATTGGCTCCTCCTAGTGAGGTAACGCAAATGTCCATGAGAGGCTTCCGTAGGCAGCGTCAGCCTCTCTCTTCCCCTGTGGCACTCAGTCGCAACAGCGTGCCTGTTAGCAAATAGCTTATAATAATCTTTTGTTTTGTCCTGTCCCTGTGATTTATGTACCACCAAATAAGAAATGGAGTGAAAGTATTGCAATTGCTACCTCCTGAGCAGATTTATTTTAACGTTTATTTTCATGATTTATTCTTACATGTACAGTAAGTACCTGTAGTACTTCAACATACCCTTAGGGGTATGCGTACCCCAGTTTGGGAACCAGTGTCCTGTCCTATGGTAACCAAACTTTGTATACTTGCAAGTACCGGTATGTACTATACCCTGAAGAAAAAGTGTAATTTCAACTAGAGGGGCGCTATAGTAACATTTCAAATGTTAAATTCAAAAATGTAATTTTAAGGCCATAACTCAGGGACTGTATAGATCATAGAAACAACATTCCTTGATTGCTGGATTCCTTGGGCCAAGTCACATCTGGAACATAATATACTGTAGTTCTTCTAACACTATCTAACATTTCCGTTTGAATGTTGAATTTTGCCATGTTGAATTTTGTCCAAAACATATATTTTTTTTCACTTTTTCTTTACTGACTGACCAAGGAACTACCTCACTGGTGGGAGACAACATGTTTACTATTTGCATATTTTTTTATTAATTATGATTGGGTTAATCCATCTCGCGTTCTCGCTCTCTCTCTCTGCCAGTTGTATGGAGACACAGTAATCCGTAGTGAAGACATGCCGGACGGTGTGCTGTAGTGTTGAATTATTATGTCTGTGACTGTTTGCCCTTATGGCCGCATGATGGGATTCACAGGGATTTAGCTGGAAGTCTTTTCAAGGAATGGTGATTTCACAACAACAGAGTGTCAGAGGCTTAAAGCATCTTACAGCAGTGACGCTCCACTGTACAGGCTGAAGCAATGACAGGAAGAGCTGCACTACAAACCTGTTGGAAACTATAGCCTCATTCACACAGGCTGTGAAAGCGCTAAATGTCACGGAATTAGTAAGCCGCGCCTCCGATGTGAAAGCGGAGTTGTGGATAATTGTGTTACACCTTTCGTTCCGCCAGTGGAGGTAGTCATAGCCCCGAATCGACGTCTGCCTGAAAGGGTACTCGCGGGAAGACGGGAATCCCAGCTAATTCATAAAATATTACAGCAGGACTGAGGGAAAACCACCTCCAGATTGAAGTTCTACTATCAGAAATCAGAAAAGATAATCAAAGCATATCTGCAGTCTGTCTCTCCTGTTGTGCGTTAAATAGACTCCTCGGATATAATAATCTCTCTCGCAATAGGTGCGCATTGTGCGCACAGAGAAATCCATCCAGCAGCCTGCTTTATGCACAGCTGTTCCAGTTCACCTCAAAATTGTCTTCAATTCCCCAGCAACGACAAGTGGACCGTATTTACAGTCCCTGCTCAGCCCACAGCTGAGGGGAGAATGGAGGGAGCCTGGCTTTGCGGAAAGCACTCAGACTTCTCTGGATATAATGTAGACAAGCAAGTAGCTGTACATTTTGGGAACACAATGCCTCATACACATAGATAAGACCCTTAGCTAAGACTGTGCGGGTTCTGTTGTAACTACTGTAAATGTTTTAAGACAGCTAAATGTCAGCTAGATCTATGATGCTGCAGCACAGGAACCTGAACTGCTGCATTGAGGGGGGGAAACAGTCTATAATTAGTGTTCATTTTGTCGTCTATTTTTTTATTTTGTCGTGGTCTTAGTCCTGTGTCAAATGTCCCTGTTAGTTTTTATCATATTTAGTCAACCCCATCCTCTTTTTGTTTAGTCAAGTTTTAGTCGACTAAAAGTTTGAGTATTTTAGTCTCGTCTTAGTCAATGAAACTAAAAGTCTGAACATTTTAGTCTCGTCTTAGTCTTGGGGAAAAAGGTAGTCGACCAACATTTTTCGTCATAGTTTTCGTCGACGAAAATAACACTATTCCCCAGGATATATTCATGCATCTGCAGTATGTCCTCTCGTAATAATGCGGGTGGAAATATGAAGATTTTTCGGTAGCCTACCTTGTCTTGGAGAACCCTTGAAATGATTACCAGTTTCTGCATTGTGGGCATATTTGGGTGAGCTCTCGTCTTTTCTCTTAACGAGCAGCTGTTGAGAGCTGTTGCACGTAGGCTACATGGCAATGTTTGGTTGTTTTCATTCCTCATACAGTAGCCTACACTATAAGCTGCACATGAAAATATTTATATATAATATAATAATATTATAATATAATTATAATAATATAATTATATTATAATATGTATAAATATATTTTCACCGGACATGGTGACCAGCATCATTTTAATTTGTCAGACTTCGATTAATTATAATAACGAAACTCAGCACCCATCCCCCTCATTTCAATCCAGGAGGGGTGGATGCTATCTGAAAATGCACTCCTGGGCGGAAATATGGCGGGGCTGCTTGGTCCTGTGTGAAAGCAATTTCTGTGGCAAGGCTTTCGGCGTTGCGGGCCTTATGAACGGCAATATTGCGCGATCTCTGTGTGAAAGTGGCTTCTGTTAGTGGAAAAGGGGGGGCACTATGAGAAAGTTGGTCAGCATGTTAACCTGTGTGTGTGTGTGTGTGTGTGTGTGTGTGTGTGTGTGTGTGTGCGGGTGTGTGTGTGTGTGTGTGTGTGTGTGTGTGCGGGTGTGTGTGTGTGTGTGTGTGTGCGGGTGTGTGTGTGTGCGGGTGCGTGTGTGTGTGTGCGGCTGTGTGTGTGTGTGTGTGTGTGTGGGGGTGTGTGTGCGACTGTGCGTGCGTGCGTGCCCTTGTGAGAAGTGAGGACATTTTAGGAAAGAGGACATTTTGACTGCTCCTCACTCTCTTACACACCTTCAAAGGGCTGTTTGAAGGTTAAGACTTGGTTTTAAGGGTTAGGTTAGAATTGGGTTTAGGTTAGGGTTAGACATTTAGTTGTGATGGTTATGGTGGTTAGGACAAGGTAAAGAACGATTACATCCGAGGAACCGCCCATGTTGAGCAGTTTGGACAGAAAGTGAGAGAGGCAAGACTGAGATGGTATGGACATGTGCGGAGGAGGGAGGTGGGGTACATTGGGAGGAGGATGCTGGAGATGGAGCTGCCAGGAAAGAGGAGGAGGGGAAGGCCCAAGAGGAGGTTCATGGACGCAGTGAAAGAGGACATGCAGGCAGTGGGCGTGACGGAGGACGATGCAGAGGACAGAAACCGATGGAAACAGATGATCCGCTGTGGCGACCCCTGACGGGAATAGCCGAAAGAAGAAGAAGAAGAAGAAGGTTATGGTGGTTAGGGTTAGACATTTAGTTGTGATGGTTATGGTGGTTAGGATTAGACATTTAGTTGTGATGGTTATGGTGGTTAGGGTTAGACATTTAGTTGTGATGGTTATGGTGGTTAGGATTAGACATTTAGTTGTGATGGTTATGGTGGTTAGGATTAGACATTTAGTTGTGATGGTTATGGTGGTTAGGATTAGACATTTAGTTGTGATGGTTATGGTGGTTAGGGTTAGACATTTAGTTGTGATGGTTATGGTGGTTAGGATTAGACATTTAGTTGTGATGGTTATGGTGGTTAGGGTTAGACATTTAGTTGTGATGGTTATGGTGGTTAGGATTAGACATTTAGTTGTGATGGTTAATGGTGGTTAGGGTTAGACATTTAGTTGTGATGGTTATGGTGGTTAGGATTAGACATTTAGTTGTGATGGTTATGGTGGTTAGGGTTAGACATTTAGTTGTGATGGTTATGGTGGTTAGGGTTAGACATTTAGTTGTGATGGTTATGGTGGTTAGGGTTAGACATTTAGTTGTGATGGTTATGGTGGTTAGGGTTAGACATTTAGTTGTGATGGTTATGGTGGTTAGGCATTTAGTTGTTATGGTGGTTAGGGTTAGACATTTAGTTGTGATGGTTATGGTGGTTAGGGTTAGACATTTAGTTGTGATGGTTATGGTGGTTAGGCATTTAGTTGTTATGGTGGTTAGGGTTAGACATTTAGTTGTGATGGTTATGGTGGTTAGGGTTAGACATTTAGTTGTGATGGTTATGGTGGTTAGGATTAGACATTTAGTTGTGATGGTTATGGTGGTTAGGGTTAGACATTTAGTTGTGATGGTTATGGTGGTTAGGATTAGACATTTAGTTGTGATGGTTATGGTGGTTAGGGTTAGACATTTAGTTGTGATGGTTATGGTGGTTAGGATTAGACATTTAGTTGTGATGGTTATGGTGGTTAGGATTAGACATTTAGTTGTGATGGTTATGGTGGTTAGGATTAGACATTTAGTTGTGATGGTTATGGTGGTTAGGATTAGACATTTAGTTGTGATGGTTATGGTGGTTAGGGTTAGACATTTAGTTGTGATGGTTATGGTGGTTAGGCATTTAGTTGTGATGGTTATGGTGGTTAGGGTTAGACATTTAGTTGTGATGGTTATGGTGGTTAGGATTAGACATTTAGTTGTGATGGTTATGGTGGTTAGGGTTAGACATTTAGTTGTGATGGTTATGGTGGTTAGGGTTAGACATTTAGTTGTGATGGTTATGGTGGTTAGGGTTAGACATTTAGTTGTGATGGTTATGGTGGTTAGGATTAGACATTTAGTTGTGATGGTTATGGTGGTTAGGATTAGACATTTAGTTGTGATGGTTATGGTGGTTAGGGTTAGACATTTAGTTGTGATGGTTATGGTGGTTAGGCATTTAGTTGTGATGGTTATGGTGGTTAGGGTTAGACATTTAGTTGTGATGGTTATGGTGGTTAGGGTTAGACATTTAGTTGTGATGGTTATGGTGGTTAGGATTAGGCATTTAGTTGTGATGGTTATGGTGGTTAGGGTTAGACATTTAGTTGTGATGGTTATGGTGGTTAGGGTTAGACATTTAGTTGTGATGGTTATGGTGGTTAGGATTAGACATTTAGTTGTGATGGTTATGGTGGTTAGGGTTAGACATTTAGTTGTGATGGTTATGGTGGTTAGGATTAGACATTTAGTTGTGATGGTTATGGTGGTTAGGGTTAGGCATTTAGTTGTGATGGTTATGGTGGTTAGGGTTAGACATTTAGTTGTGATGGTTATGGTGGTTAGGATTAGACATTTAGTTGTGATGGTTATGGTGGTTAGGGTTAGACATTTAGTTGTGATGGTTATGGTGGTTAGGATTAGACATTTAGTTGTGATGGTTATGGTGGTTAGGATTAGACATTTAGTTGTGATGGTTATGGTGGTTAGGATTAGACATTTAGTTGTGATGGTTATGGTGGTTAGGATTAGACATTTAGTTGTGATGGTTATGGTGGTTAGGGTTAGACATTTAGTTGTGATGGTTATGGTGGTTAGGCATTTAGTTGTGATGGTTATGGTGGTTAGGGTTAGACATTTAGTTGTGATGGTTATGGTGGTTAGGATTAGACATTTAGTTGTGATGGTTATGGTGGTTAGGGTTAGACATTTAGTTGTGATGGTTATGGTGGTTAGGATTAGACATTTAGTTGTGATGGTTATGGTGGTTAGGATTAGACATTTAGTTGTGATGGTTATGGTGGTTAGGATTAGACATTTAGTTGTGATGGTTATGGTGGTTAGGGTTAGACATTTAGTTGTGATGGTTATGGTGGTTAGGATTAGACATTTAGTTGTGATGGTTATGGTGGTTAGGGTTAGACATTTAGTTGTGATGGTTATGGTGGTTAGGATTAGACATTTAGTTGTGATGGTTAATGGTGGTTAGGGTTAGACATTTAGTTGTGATGGTTATGGTGGTTAGGATTAGACATTTAGTTGTGATGGTTATGGTGGTTAGGGTTAGACATTTAGTTGTGATGGTTATGGTGGTTAGGGTTAGACATTTAGTTGTGATGGTTATGGTGGTTAGGGTTAGACATTTAGTTGTGATGGTTATGGTGGTTAGGGTTAGACATTTAGTTGTGATGGTTATGGTGGTTAGGCATTTAGTTGTTATGGTGGTTAGGGTTAGACATTTAGTTGTGATGGTTATGGTGGTTAGGGTTAGACATTTAGTTGTGATGGTTATGGTGGTTAGGCATTTAGTTGTTATGGTGGTTAGGGTTAGACATTTAGTTGTGATGGTTATGGTGGTTAGGGTTAGACATTTAGTTGTGATGGTTATGGTGGTTAGGATTAGACATTTAGTTGTGATGGTTATGGTGGTTAGGGTTAGACATTTAGTTGTGATGGTTATGGTGGTTAGGATTAGACATTTAGTTGTGATGGTTATGGTGGTTAGGGTTAGACATTTAGTTGTGATGGTTATGGTGGTTAGGATTAGACATTTAGTTGTGATGGTTATGGTGGTTAGGATTAGACATTTAGTTGTGATGGTTATGGTGGTTAGGATTAGACATTTAGTTGTGATGGTTATGGTGGTTAGGATTAGACATTTAGTTGTGATGGTTATGGTGGTTAGGGTTAGACATTTAGTTGTGATGGTTATGGTGGTTAGGCATTTAGTTGTGATGGTTATGGTGGTTAGGGTTAGACATTTAGTTGTGATGGTTATGGTGGTTAGGATTAGACATTTAGTTGTGATGGTTATGGTGGTTAGGGTTAGACATTTAGTTGTGATGGTTATGGTGGTTAGGGTTAGACATTTAGTTGTGATGGTTATGGTGGTTAGGGTTAGACATTTAGTTGTGATGGTTATGGTGGTTAGGATTAGACATTTAGTTGTGATGGTTATGGTGGTTAGGATTAGACATTTAGTTGTGATGGTTATGGTGGTTAGGGTTAGACATTTAGTTGTGATGGTTATGGTGGTTAGGCATTTAGTTGTGATGGTTATGGTGGTTAGGGTTAGACATTTAGTTGTGATGGTTATGGTGGTTAGGGTTAGACATTTAGTTGTGATGGTTATGGTGGTTAGGATTAGGCATTTAGTTGTGATGGTTATGGTGGTTAGGGTTAGACATTTAGTTGTGATGGTTATGGTGGTTAGGGTTAGACATTTAGTTGTGATGGTTATGGTGGTTAGGATTAGACATTTAGTTGTGATGGTTATGGTGGTTAGGGTTAGACATTTAGTTGTGATGGTTATGGTGGTTAGGATTAGACATTTAGTTGTGATGGTTATGGTGGTTAGGGTTAGGCATTTAGTTGTGATGGTTATGGTGGTTAGGGTTAGACATTTAGTTGTGATGGTTATGGTGGTTAGGATTAGACATTTAGTTGTGATGGTTATGGTGGTTAGGGTTAGACATTTAGTTGTGATGGTTATGGTGGTTAGGATTAGACATTTAGTTGTGATGGTTATGGTGGTTAGGATTAGACATTTAGTTGTGATGGTTATGGTGGTTAGGATTAGACATTTAGTTGTGATGGTTATGGTGGTTAGGATTAGACATTTAGTTGTGATGGTTATGGTGGTTAGGGTTAGACATTTAGTTGTGATGGTTATGGTGGTTAGGCATTTAGTTGTGATGGTTATGGTGGTTAGGGTTAGACATTTAGTTGTGATGGTTATGGTGGTTAGGATTAGACATTTAGTTGTGATGGTTATGGTGGTTAGGATTAGACATTTAGTTGTGATGGTTATGGTGGTTAGGGTTAGACATTTAGTTGTGATGGTTATGGTGGTTAGGGTTAGACATTTAGTTGTGATGGTTATGGTGGTTAGGATTAGACATTTAGTTGTGATGGTTATGGTGGTTAGGGTTAGACATTTAGTTGTGATGGTTATGGTGGTTAGGGTTAGACATTTAGTTGTGATGGTTATGGTGGTTAGGGTTAGACATTTAGTTGTGATGGTTATGGTGGTTAGGATTAGACATTTAGTTGTGATGGTTATGGTGGTTAGGATTAGACATTTAGTTGTGATGGTTATGGTGGTTAGGATTAGACATTTAGTTGTGATGGTTATGGTGGTTAGGGTTAGACATTTAGTTGTGATGGTTATGGTGGTTAGGCATTTAGTTGTGATGGTTATGGTGGTTAGGGTTAGACATTTAGTTGTGATGGTTATGGTGGTTAGGATTAGACATTTAGTTGTGATGGTTATGGTGGTTAGGATTAGACATTTAGTTGTGATGGTTATGGTGGTTAGGGTTAGACATTTAGTTGTGATGGTTATGGTGGTTAGGATTAGACATTTAGTTGTGATGGTTATGGTGGTTAGGATTAGACATTTAGTTGTGATGGTTATGGTGGTTAGGATTAGACATTTAGTTGTGATGGTTATGGTGGTTAGGATTAGACATTTAGTTGTGATGGTTATGGTGGTTAGGATTAGACATTTAGTTGTGATGGTTATGGTGGTTAGGGTTAGACATTTAGTTGTGATGGTTATGGTGGTTAGGCATTTAGTTGTGATGGTTATGGTGGTTAGGGTTAGACATTTAGTTGTGATGGTTATGGTGGTTAGGATTAGACATTTAGTTGTGATGGTTATGGTGGTTAGGATTAGACATTTAGTTGTGATGGTTATGGTGGTTAGGGTTAGACATTTAGTTGTGATGGTTATGGTGGTTAGGGTTAGACATTTAGTTGTGATGGTTATGGTGGTTAGGATTAGACATTTAGTTGTGATGGTTATGGTGGTTAGGGTTAGACATTTAGTTGTGATGGTTATGGTGGTTAGGGTTAGACATTTAGTTGTGATGGTTATGGTGGTTAGGATTAGACATTTAGTTGTGATGGTTATGGTGGTTAGGATTAGACATTTAGTTGTGATGGTTATGGTGGTTAGGATTAGACATTTAGTTGTGATGGTTATGGTGGTTAGGATTAGACATTTAGTTGTGATGGTTATGGTGGTTAGGATTAGACATTTAGTTGTGATGGTTATGGTGGTTAGGATTAGACATTTAGTTGTGATGGTTATGGTGGTTAGGGTTAGACATTTAGTTGTGATGGTTATGGTGGTTAGGGTTAGACATTTAGTTGTGATGGTTATGGTGGTTAGGATTAGACATTTAGTTGTGATGGTTATGGTGGTTAGGGTTAGACATTTAGTTGTGATGGTTATGGTGGTTAGGGTTAGACATTTAGTTGTGATGGTTATGGTGGTTAGGGTTAGACATTTAGTTGTGATGGTTATGGTGGTTAGGATTAGACATTTAGTTGTGATGGTTATGGTGGTTAGGATTAGACATTTAGTTGTGATGGTTATGGTGGTTAGGATTAGACATTTAGTTGTGATGGTTATGGTGGTTAGGGTTAGACATTTAGTTGTGATGGTTATGGTGGTTAGGCATTTAGTTGTGATGGTTATGGTGGTTAGGGTTAGACATTTAGTTGTGATGGTTATGGTGGTTAGGGTTAGACATTTAGTTGTGATGGTTATGGTGGTTAGGATTAGACATTTAGTTGTGATGGTTATGGTGGTTAGGGTTAGACATTTAGTTGTGATGGTTATGGTGGTTAGGATTAGACATTTAGTTGTGATGGTTATGGTGGTTAGGATTAGACATTTAGTTGTGATGGTTATGGTGGTTAGGGTTAGACATTTAGTTGTGATGGTTATGGTGGTTAGGATTAGACATTTAGTTGTGATGGTTATGGTGGTTAGGATTAGACATTTAGTTGTGATGGTTATGGTGGTTAGGGTTAGACATTTAGTTGTGATGGTTATGGTGGTTAGGGTTAGACATTTAGTTGTGATGGTTATGGTGGTTAGGGTTAGACATTTAGTTGTGATGGTTATGGTGGTTAGGGTTAGACATTTAGTTGTGATGGTTATGGTGGTTAGGGTTAGACATTTAGTTGTGATGGTTATGGTGGTTAGGATTAGACATTTAGTTGTGATGGTTATGGTGGTTAGGATTAGACATTTAGTTGTGATGGTTATGGTGGTTAGGCATTTAGTTGTGATGGTTATGGTGGTTAGGGTTAGACATTTAGTTGTGATGGTTATGGTGGTTAGGGTTAGACATTTAGTTGTGATGGTTATGGTGGTTAGGATTAGACATTTAGTTGTGATGGTTATGGTGGTTAGGGTTAGACATTTAGTTGTGATGGTTATGGTGGTTAGGATTAGACATTTAGTTGTGATGGTTATGGTGGTTAGGCATTTAGTTGTGATGGTTATGGTGGTTAGGATTAGACATTTAGTTGTGATGGTTATGGTGGTTAGGGTTAGACATTTAGTTGTGATGGTTATGGTGGTTAGGGTTAGACATTTAGTTGTGATGGTTATGGTGGTTAGGGTTAGACATTTAGTTGTGATGGTTATGGTGGTTAGGATTAGACATTTAGTTGTGATGGTTATGGTGGTTAGGATTAGACATTTAGTTGTGATGGTTATGGTGGTTAGGATTAGACATTTAGTTGTGATGGTTATGGTGGTTAGGGTTAGACATTTAGTTGTGATGGTTATGGTGGTTAGGCATTTAGTTGTGATGGTTATGGTGGTTAGGGTTAGACATTTAGTTGTGATGGTTATGGTGGTTAGGATTAGACATTTAGTTGTGATGGTTATGGTGGTTAGGATTAGACATTTAGTTGTGATGGTTATGGTGGTTAGGGTTAGACATTTAGTTGTGATGGTTATGGTGGTTAGGATTAGACATTTAGTTGTGATGGTTATGGTGGTTAGGATTAGACATTTAGTTGTGATGGTTATGGTGGTTAGGATTAGACATTTAGTTGTGATGGTTATGGTGGTTAGGATTAGACATTTAGTTGTGATGGTTATGGTGGTTAGGATTAGACATTTAGTTGTGATGGTTATGGTGGTTAGGGTTAGACATTTAGTTGTGATGGTTATGGTGGTTAGGCATTTAGTTGTGATGGTTATGGTGGTTAGGGTTAGACATTTAGTTGTGATGGTTATGGTGGTTAGGATTAGACATTTAGTTGTGATGGTTATGGTGGTTAGGATTAGACATTTAGTTGTGATGGTTATGGTGGTTAGGGTTAGACATTTAGTTGTGATGGTTATGGTGGTTAGGGTTAGACATTTAGTTGTGATGGTTATGGTGGTTAGGATTAGACATTTAGTTGTGATGGTTATGGTGGTTAGGGTTAGACATTTAGTTGTGATGGTTATGGTGGTTAGGGTTAGACATTTAGTTGTGATGGTTATGGTGGTTAGGGTTAGACATTTAGTTGTGATGGTTATGGTGGTTAGGATTAGACATTTAGTTGTGATGGTTATGGTGGTTAGGATTAGACATTTAGTTGTGATGGTTATGGTGGTTAGGATTAGACATTTAGTTGTGATGGTTATGGTGGTTAGGATTAGGGATGCTCCGATCCGCGTTTTTCGCCTCCGATATCGATACCGATATGTGGGGGGCCAGTATCGGCCGATACCGAGTACCGATCCGATACCAGTGCTTGACATTAACGGCTGTCCAGTTGCCCTTGGCAACCATAAAAAAAATGGCCTGTGGTTGCCTCAGTGGCAACCACATTTTAAACAATAGGGACAGCAAACAGCAAAATATGTACCCCAAAATAAACATGTTTCTTATATTCCTAAAACCCTAAATCAATATTAATCACACACAGACTCTCTCTCTCATCTCCCCCATGCAGCCCTGCAGTCGCTAGGCATCAGCTTTTGGTTGCCGAAACTGTAATATGGTTGCCATTCTTAGTCACCTTATATTTAAGATACTATGCACTTAGTCAACTGGCATGGGTTGGTGGTACAATATGGAAATGATTCCTGTCAGAGAATCCTTTGTTGTTTGAGCTTTGATTATTTCCATGAACTGAGTTGAACATACAGATATTACAGGATTTGAAATAAACATAAGCAAATAAATGGTCTTGAGTTTAATGTAAATCCAACAAATATGACAGTTATTTCTGTTATACAATAGCTAAGTACACTGTGTATTGATATAAGTAACTAACGTTACCTCTCTTGTTTAGCACATATTAACAGATTGTCTTAATAAGGGAGAGTAATAAACATTTCAACTGTGTCCATACACCAATAAACCAATACAGAATTAGGCTACTATTATTAGCGCACAATAATCAACATTAGCCTACATAATCCTACATTAGCCTGAACAGCACTGATAATAAGGTAAGGTAACTTCATCTGAAAAGTAGGCTACTTAAACCGTCAGTCAATTGAGCAAGACCGTTGCAAGTAGGCTTTAAGGCTATTCTAAACAAACAAACAGAATGAGGTACAATTATTCACAACATAAGTATCACAGCTTACATGTAGGCTATGTGCTCACGCAAAATTCAGGGTGATAGACAGTCCATATTATTGTCTCTGCACAGCGTTTCAACGACAGGTTGTCTCTGGACAGCGTTTCACCACATGAGCATGCAACAGCTGCTGCTCGTTAAAGATCGTTAACTAGCTGCGGAGTCGGAGTTGCTCAATCAAGCACGGCTGCGTCAGGGAGATGAGAGAGGGAGAGAGAGGGTCCTGTGTGATGTCAGCTTATCAACAGGGCAGCCCTGTGTCAAACTGGTTGGCGTAGCTAGCATGAAATACCTCCAAATAGGTGATCCTTTGGCTTGCTCCATGCTGTTAGCTGCTGCTGCCTAGCCTACATCAGCTTGTTTGGAAACAGTCTACCCCAGGCGTGCTGAGCACGTTGCTAGCGTATGACATCACACGCTGCACACACATAGAATTAGAGTGAATAGAACGGCCCCTATGGATCGGTCTATGGATCGGGCCATTTGCCACCGATACCCGATCTAGAATTTTGTGCTATATCGGGGCCGATACCCGATACCAATATCGGATCGGCGCATCCCTAGTTAGGATTAGACATTTAGTTGTGATGGTTATGGTGGTTAGGATTAGACATTTAGTTGTGATGGTTATGGTGGTTAGGATTAGACATTTAGTTGTGATGGTTATGGTGGTTAGGGTTAGACATTTAGTTGTGATGGTTATGGTGGTTAGGGTTTGACATTTAGTTGTGATGGTTATGGTGGTTAGGCATTTAGTTGTGATGGTTATGGTGGTTAGGGTTAGACATTTAGTTGTGATGGTTATGCTGGTTAGGATTAGACATTTAGTTGTGATGGTTATGGTGGTTAGGATTAGACATTTAGTTGTGATGGTTATGGTGGTTAGGGTTAGACATTTAGTTGTGATGGTTATGCTG
Organism: Poromitra crassiceps; assembly: GCF_964638095.1. Classification (NCBI taxonomy): domain Eukaryota; kingdom Metazoa; phylum Chordata; class Actinopteri; order Beryciformes; family Melamphaidae; genus Poromitra; species Poromitra crassiceps. Next base: position 42,157,532 of record NC_139624.1, read on the forward strand.
GTTAGGATTAGACATTTAGTTGTGATGGTTATGGTGGTTAGGATTAGACATTTAGTTGTGATGGTTATGGTGGTTAGGGTTAGACATTTAGTTGTGATGGTTATGGTGGTTAGGATTAGACATTTAGTTGTGATGGTTATGGTGGTTAGGATTAGACATTTAGTTGTGATGGTTATGGTGGTTAGGGTTAGACATTTAGTTGTGATGGTTATGGTGGTTAGGGTTAGACATTTAGTTGTGATGGTTATGGTGGTTAGGGTTAGACATTTAGTTGTGATGGTTATGGTGGTTAGGATTAGACATTTAGTTGTGATGGTTATGGTGGTTAGGGTTAGACATTTAGTTGTGATGGTTATGGTGGTTAGGATTAGACATTTAGTTGTGATGGTTATGGTGGTTAGGATTAGGCATTTAGTTGTGGTGGTTATGGTGGTTAGGGTTAGACATTTAGTTGTGATGGTTATGGTGGTTAGGGTTAGACATTTAGTTGTGATGGTTATGGTGGTTAGGGTTAGACATTTAGTTGTGATGGTTATGGTGGTTAGGATTAGACATTTAGTTGTGATGGTTATGGTGGTTAGGATTAGACATTTAGTTGTGATGGTTATGGTGGTTAGGGTTAGACATTTAGTTGTGATGGTTATGGTGGTTAGGATTAGACATTTAGTTGTGATGGTTATGGTGGTTAGGGTTAGACATTTAGTTGTGATGGTTATGGTGGTTAGGGTTAGACATTTAGTTGTGATGGTTATGGTGGTTAGGATTAGACATTTAGTTGTGATGGTTATGGTGGTTAGGGTTAGACATTTAGTTGTGATGGTTATGGTGGTTAGGATTAGACATTTAGTTGTGATGGTTATGGTGGTTAGGGTTAGACATTTAGTTGTGATGGTTATGGTGGTTAGGGTTAGACATTTAGTTGTGATGGTTATGGTGGTTAGGGTTAGACATTTAGTTGTGATGGTTATGGTGGTTAGGATTAGACATTTAGTTGTGATGGTTATGGTGGTTAGGATTAGACATTTAGTTGTGATGGTTATGGTGGTTAGGGTTAGACATTTAGTTGTGATGGTTATGGTGGTTAGGCATTTAGTTGTTATGGTTATGGTGGTTAGGGTTAGACATTTAGTTGTGATGGTTATGGTGGTTAGGGTTAGACATTTAGTTGTGATGGTTATGGTGGTTAGGCATTTAGTTGTTATGGTTATGGTGGTTAGGGTTAGACATTTAGTTGTGATGGTTATGGTGGTTAGGGTTAGACATTTAGTTGTGATGGTTATGGTGGTTAGGATTAGACATTTAGTTGTGATGGTTATGGTGGTTAGGATTAGACATTTAGTTGTGATGGTTATGGTGGTTAGGGTTAGACATTTAGTTGTGATGGTTATGGTGGTTAGGCATTTAGTTGTTATGGTTATGGTGGTTAGGGTTAGACATTTAGTTGTGATGGTTATGGTGGTTAGGGTTAGACATTTAGTTGTGATGGTTATGGTGGTTAGGCATTTAGTTGTTATGGTTATGGTGGTTAGGGTTAGACATTTAGTTGTGATGGTTATGGTGGTTAGGGTTAGACATTTAGTTGTGATGGTTATGGTGGTTAGGATTAGACATTTAGTTGTGATGGTTATGGTGGTTAGGATTAGACATTTAGTTGTGATGGTTATGGTGGTTAGGCATTTAGTTGTGATGGTTATGGTGGTTAGGGTTAGACATTTAGTTGTGATGGTTATGGTGGTTAGGGTTAGACATTTAGTTGTGATGGTTATGGTGGTTAGGGTTAGACATTTAGTTGTGATGGTTATGGTGGTTAGGGTTAGACATTTAGTTGTGATGGTTATGGTGGTTAGGATTAGACATTTAGTTGTGATGGTTATGGTGGTTAGGGTTAGACATTTAGTTGTGATGGTTATGGTGGTTAGGCATTTAGTTGTGATGGTTATGGTGGTTAGGGTTAGACATTTAGTTGTGATGGTTATGGTGGTTAGGGTTAGACATTTAGTTGTGATGGTTATGGTGGTTAGGATTAGACATTTAGTTGTGATGGTTATGGTGGTTAGGATTAGACATTTAGTTGTGATGGTTATGGTGGTTAGGGTTAGACATTTAGTTGTGATGGTTATGGTGGTTAGGCATTTAGTTGTGATGGTTATGGTGGTTAGGGTTAGACATTTAGTTGTGATGGTTATGGTGGTTAGGGTTAGACATTTAGTTGTGATGGTTATGGTGGTTAGGGTTAGACATTTAGTTGTGATGGTTATGGTGGTTAGGGTTAGACATTTAGTTGTTATGGTGGTTAGGCATTTAGTTGTGATGGTTATGGTGGTTAGGGTTAGACATTTAGTTGTGATGGTTATGGTGGTTAGGGTTAGACATTTAGTTGTGATGGTTATGGTGGTTAGGGTTAGACATTTAGTTGTGATGGTTATGGTGGTTAGGATTAGACATTTAGTTGTGATGGTTATGGTGGTTAGGATTAGACATTTAGTTGTGATGGTTATGGTGGTTAGGGTTAGGCATTTAGTTGTGATGGTTATGGTGGTTAGGGTTAGACATTTAGTTGTGATGGTTATGGTGGTTAGGATTAGACATTTAGTTGTGATGGTTATGGTGGTTAGGGTTAGACATTTAGTTGTGATGGTTATGGTGGTTAGGGTTAGACATTTAGTTGTGGTGGTTATGGTGGTTAGGCATTTAGTTGTTATGGTGGTTAGGGTTAGACATTTAGTTGTGATGGTTATGGTGGTTAGGGTTAGACATTTAGTTGTGGTGGTTAGGGTTAGGGTTAGACATTTAGTTGTGGTGGTTATGGTGGTTAGGCATTTAGTTGTTATGGTGGTTAGGGTTAGACATTTAGTTGTGATGGTTATGGTGGTTAGGGTTAGACATTTAGTTGTGGTGGTTATGGTGGTTAGGCATTTAGTTGTTATGGTGGTTAGGGTTAGACATTTAGTTGTGATGGTTATGGTGGTTAGGGTTAGACATTTAGTTGTGATGGTTATGGTGGTTAGGGTTAGGGGCTAGGGAATGCATGGATGTCCTCCCTAAGATAGCCATACTGGCTTGTGTGTGTGCATGTGTCTGTGTTTGTAAATCATGCATGCATGCTTTACAAACACAGACATTGCCATGTATACATACATACCGTATTTCCGCTATTAGTGGCCCCTATTCAATTACAGGCCTCTGCTCTAATATAGGACGGGGGCACGGCCAGCGCGGACAAATAAAGGCCCCTCCCTCAATACAGGCCGGGTAAAAAAAAACAAAAAACGAAGGAGCAAAAACTACGGTGAATACGGTACTGTAAATTTCCCATAACACAACGCATCTACCGTGTGACGTAACCGGACGTAACGCAGAGACCAAACGAACCAGACGAAAGTTTGACGTTAAGTTTAGAGAGAGCTTGTGCAATATGCAGCGGAACATTTGGTACAGTGTGATGTGGAATCAGCCCTTCAAGCAGAGCCTGCACGATGCCTACGACGAGTGGATAGCTGGGGACGCAGATAAGCAGTACACAGCTGGAGGTGGAAACCTAAAAGCGCCTGCTCAACGCCTGCTTGTGGACTGGGTGATCGCCGCCTGGGACAAGCTGGACAAGGATCTGATCAGAAAGTCCTTCCAAGTTTGTGGACAGTCTGTGAAAACTGACGGGAGTCAAGACAACCTCATCCACTGCTTCAAGCAGGGACAGCCCTGCGCTGGACGGGAGGCTCTCGCCCAGCTGCGTTAGCGGGACCAGGAGAACAGACAGGCAGCCGAGGATGAGGAAGATGAAGAGGAACTGGTCAACAATGAACTTGTTGTTCTGAATGATGAGGACGCGGAGGATACCGACATACTAGATGAGGAGGAGGAGGATACTGAGTGAGTGAGTGAGTGACCACCAATATTTATTTGCGTTGTTTGGTTTTATGCAATATTTTGCAATAAAAGTCATGAAAATAAAGGAGTATGTCCATGAGAGTTTAATATTAAGAAATAAAGGCCTCACTCGAATACAGGCCTCTGCTCTAATATAGGACGGGGGCTCTCTGCGGCTCAGTAAATAAAGGCCCCGGTTACTATTAGCGGAAATACGGTATGTGCTCTCTCATACACAAGTATACCAACCATAGGGCCTTTTTAGATTCATATATCCTCATTTTATTCTTAGCAACTTTGCATAAGCCATGTTTAGGTTTTTCCTGTTCTGTCACCAGGCTTATGATTTGTCCTTATTGTTTACCTGTACATTATAAAGGTAAAGACAGACAAACACACACACACACACACACACACGAAGAGCTTTTGGCAGCCGCAGTTGTTAGATGAATGTAATCCCACCTCCAGAACTCAGTAGCCTTCTTCCTGGGATGTAGCTGGCCGTTATCAGCCAGCTCTTTCAGACAAGGGTTAGAGCAATGCACAGCCTCTTTCCTGACACACACACACACACACACACACACACACACACATACACGCGCAAACACATACACACGCAAACACATACACACGCAAACACACACACACAAGCAAACACACACACACACACACACACACGCAAACACACACACACACACACACACACACACGCAAAAACACACACACACACACACACACACACACATACACACACGCAAACACACACACACACACACACACACACACATAGATAAGACCTCATGTCTGAATTAATTCATTTAATTTTCTGTACACACAGTCACTCAGTCACTTGGGCTGTGTGACGATCGCCACGTCACGCTATTGATATGAATTATCATTGGTCAGATTAAATATCAGTCATGAACAGCTGGTAAGGTCACATCATTCAGGCACGTTGATTCAGGAGCGTCATTAGCTAGAGTAACTGTCAATTAAAGTCACCCTTTTGAGTGATTGGCTAAGCGTTTGCACGCTAGAGGGTGTGGACTGAACCCTTAACTCAGTGGATGTTTCACCAATTGTTTGTAGCTGTCTGTCTGGACCTCATCAGAGGTTCTCTCTGCTAGTGATGCGCGGGCTACCCAGAACCCGGTCTGGGTTGGCAAATTCTGAAAATATCCGGCTTCTATGACTTCCCAGGGTCCTAAAGGCATCCCTGTTGCATAGGTTGTGTTTACTTTTTAATTCCTGTGACTCTGAATGGTTCCTCCTTCAATTCAGATTCATATTGAAATGGTCTTTAAGAGAGTGTAATACATAATAAATAAAAATAAATAAATAATAATACTAATAATTCCACATGATGCTAAAAAGAAGGCTTCAATCGACGCCGTGATTGCTTATATCGGATCGGCAGATACTGATTCCAGCGATCGGTGATCGGCCCCAAAAATCCTGATCGGAGCATCCCTAATCCTAACACACCCAGGTACCATTGTATGCTTCCTAGAAAATTTGCCAAAAATAGATACCTAGAAAGGTTATGTACGTATCCTACTTGTTTCAGACAGCCTCCATCCATTCATCCATCTTCAACCGCTTATCCGGGATCGGGTCGCGAAGGTAGCCTCAGCTGTTCCAACAGTTTCAGACAGCCTAACACTTAAAAATTACAACTTCCTACCGAGAAATGCTGCCTATATAGGTTGATTCCTTGTGTTTCTGACACCGCCATGGTGTCTGACCCTAAAAGAGAAGACTCTTTAGACTGAGGCTCACACGATACGGAGCCCCGAGGGGAACTTGGTGCACAAGCATGTTTACTATCTCAAAAAGAGTGTATTTTAATATGTCTAGTGACACGGCTGTTCAAAAAAGCTCAAAAATGGGTGCTCCATTACATAGTCTGAATTAACAAGGAAAGATCTTCTGATTCTTCAAGTAAACCTGAGCATGATAACACCTCTGCTCAACCACACACACACACACACACACACACACACACACACACACACACACACACACACACACACAAACCATGCACCTACACCCATTTCCACCATCATCAAATTCCAAACCCTTCCCTCTTTTTCCTGAATAAAAGATAGCAATGATATCTTGAAGCAATAATGCTGCTTGTATAGTTTTGGTTCTCTAGAGCAGTGGTTCCCAACCTTTTTACACCCAGTACCACCTGAGAAATGAGTTGGCTCTCCAAGTACCACCATATGACCGACGTTCAAATACAGTCTATTCAGTCATAAAGATTATTGAAAGATATTCCTTATTCCAGACTGAAATGTTATAACAGAAGTAGAGTATTGGCCAGATTGACATGAACATTTGGACAGTTATTCAGCGGGTATCTTGTATGTTGCGTTCAGGTGCACTGTAGGGCCAAGTACCACCAGCAGGGGGCGCAAGTACCACGGGTGGTACGCGTACCATAGGTTGGGAACCAATGCTCTAGAGAATTATGTATCCAGTCAGCTCTAAGTGGAGCTGACTGGAAGTCTTCTCATACTTCCCAGTCTCACCTGTGCTTAATTGAATGAAATAATCAGTTGAACACATTTTTTCACTGAGTGACCACTGGGTCACTCAGTGAAAAAATGTGTTTTTCTGTATACAGCATGAACAACCTATGCTGTATGCAAGCATAGGTTGTTCCACCATAGAGCTCAACACGTAACATTTCTTGCCCTGGAAGTGAGCTTCCCATTCATTTTCTCCATAGACATTTCAAAAAACCTTATACTGTAGTTTTAAGGCTGGAACCAAGCCACCCTGTGACCTACTGAGTCGTGAGTGACCATAAAACATTTCAGTTGGAGCAAAAACAAAAATGTTATTTTTTATTTTTCCTCCAACTGAAATGGTCACTCACGATTCAGCAGGTCAAGTCAAGTCAAGTCAAGTTTATTTATATAGCCCTAATTCACAAGCATGTCTCAGAGGGCTTCACAGAAAGTATGTCTAGCTGATTCTAGCTGACACAACAGTAACAAGAATATACAGAATAAAGATAACATTTGAACAATTGATAATATAGAAATGAAGAGAGAGCAGAGGAGAGAGCAGGAGAAGGGGGAAGAGCAGGGGGAATGTGAGAGAGTGATGGGGTGGGGAGGGAATGGGAGATGTTGGAGGGTATAGGAGGTGAGGAAGGAGCAAGAGGAGAGAGCAGGAGAGGGGAAGGGGGGGGGGGTGTGGGGGAGAAGAGAGCAGGGGGAGGGAGGAGGTGGGGAGAGAATGAGAAATATAGACGCACATCTTGCAAACGGACATATGTCAATTTCTTAGCAACCAAACTATGCCTAATTTAATTGGCTGCAAGCCTTTAGTAGTGAGTCCTTTTGCCAAATAAGCACATGTTCACATATAGACCTTATGGGTGCCTTGCTTTAGGGAAGAGTGGGTGCCATGCTTTGAATAGTGGCGAAATACTAAGAGCATGGGTGCCATGCTTTAAATAGTGGCGGAATATTGGAGGGGATAGAGTGGGTGCCATGCTTTGGAGTAGAATGTGTACTATGCTTTAGAGTAGTGGGGGAAGGGGGGAAGAGGAAGAACACCGGGAAGAGGAGAAAGCAGGAGAGTGGAGGAGGGAGGGAGAGCGGGGGGATGTGAGGGAGGAGAGGGGGGAGGTGGGGAGAAAATAGGAGAGAACAGAGGAGGAGAGATGAGGGTGCAGGGGAGGGAGAGCCAGGGTAGAGGTAGGGTCTAGGGTTGGGGGAGGGGAGGGAGTAGGATACGGGCCCGGATTAGGGCGAGGGTGGGGAGAAATGGGAAATGTGGAGGAGGAGAGAACAGAGAAGGAGAGGTGGGAGGGTGCAGGGGAGGGAGAGCAGGGGGAATGTGAGAGGGGGGAGAGGACAGAGAGGAGGAGAGAACAGAGAAGGAGAGGTGGGAGGGTGCAGGGGAAGGAGAGCAGGGGGAATGTGAGAGAGGGGAGAGGACAGAGAGGAGGAGAGAACAGAGAAGGAGAGGTGGGAGGGTGCAGGGGAAGGAGAGCAGGGGGAATGTGAGAGAGGGGAGAGGACAGAGAGGAGGAGAGAACAGAGAAGGAGAGGTGGGAGGGTGCAGGGGAAGGAGAGCAGGGGGAATGTGAGAGAGGGGAGAGCAGGAAGTGGCAGGGATTCAGGAAAATAGGGGAGAAGAGGAGAAGGAGCAGAGGGGGGGGAGAAGGAGGAGAGAGCAGGAGAAGGGAGGGGGGGGCGGTGGGATGTGGGGGAGGAAAGAGCATAGAAAGAGAGGAGGTGGGGGGGGGAGTGGGAAATGTGGGAGAGGGGAGAACAGGAAGGGGGAAGAAGGGAAGAAGCGGGGGAAGGGGGAAAGAGAGGGGGGGGAGAAGATCAGACAACTGACTACTCTAAGCATTAACCAGAGCTAACTGGGACATAGTATCTAGCTAATCTACAGCCTAATCTGGCCTATCCTACTCTGCTCTAGTCTGATCTTTGCCTGAACACTATAACAGGTCAGCCTTAGGCTGTAGCTAATCTATCGCCTACCTAAGCTGTTCTAAACCAACCGGCAGCCCTCGACCAGTGATGAAGAGCACCAATGCCCCCCGCCCCGGCCCCCGCCCACATAAGGCGTGGGAGAGAAGGCCAGGCCGGGGCACAGCGGCGTCCCCTCACCCCCAGTGAACGCAAGAAAACTTTTCCACCATATGGTGGCAATCCACACATGGATCGCCACATGGATTGCCTCAGTGACTTGGCTGAGGAGGAACCTTGTGAGGTCGTTGTGCTCCACGCGACCCGCTCCCCCAGCCCCCAGCCACCAGCATAGTGACTGAGAACAGGTCTGAGAGCAGGCCACGCGGGGGATGGGCCCACCCAGGCCACAGCAACGGACCCCCATCCGGACCCTCCGAGACAGGCCGAGAGATGCCGGGCTAAACCATGTACAGAGTTTCCAATAATGAAACTCTGTAAATGGTTTATTATGGAAATAAAATTGACAAGAGAACAGAAAATTGAAAATGTAAAAAGGAGTCCAACAGAAGGGATATAAAAATGTAGTTTTTAAATTATCCTAAGATCAGGGAAGGGAGTTGAAAATCTAAAAAGTAGAGTCCAAAAAGAAATAGAAAATGTAGTCTTTAAGTGTTCGTAGGTTTAGAGAATACTAGTTAATTAGCTAGGTGAAAAAAGGGGTAACAAGATTGGGAGTTCCATGAGGATGATCTGAGGAATCCATGAGTCCGCGTTGGTGACATGGATTAAGAGGAGGGGAGGGGAGGATAGGAGTCGGATGTGATGATTAAGAGGAGGGGAGGATAGGAGTTGGAGGTGATGATGAGGCCGGGGGGGGGGGGGGGGGGCTGGGGGGGGTGCCCCCCCCCTTCCCTTAGGCAGGCAGGTGACCAGGATGATGAGGATAGGGGTCGGTGATGGTGATGAGCCCGGGGTGTCAGACAATAGAAGGAGTAGTGGGTAGATGGCCTAGAGTGACGACAGGTGGCTAGGGCGATGACGGCCGGACCTAGGGCTGCAGCGGCGGGGTGTACGTCAGGCCAATGAAGGACACCTGAGGGGGAGAGAGAGAAGAGAGCGGGGGAATCTGCGCAGAGGTGGAACTAACTCTATAGACAACAATAAAATTAGGTAAAATCAAAATTTATCAGGATTATTTAGGATGACTAATACTATACTGCTAATTCAGGTCTAGGTAGTCTAGGTCTAAGTTTAGACTGATACTGCTGGCTTGTGATAGCCCACTCAGCAGTTCAGGACTAAGTTTATTCACCAGCTATTAGATTTTCTATCTGAGCTACTGGATCGGCTGATGCCATATTATTAAATTAGGTCAAGTCTAAGTTTATACTGATACTGCTGGCTTGAGATAGCCCGCTCAGCAGTTCAGGACTAAGTTTATTCACCAGCTATTTGATTTTATATCTGAGCTACTGGATCGGCTGATGCCATATTATTAAATTAGGTCAAGTCTAAGTTTATACTGATACTGCTGGCTTGAGATAGCCCGCTCAGCAGTTCAGGACTAAGTTTATTCACCAGCTATTTGATTTTATATCCGAGCTACTGGATCGGCTGATGCCATATTATTAAATTAGGTCAAGTCTAAGTTTATACTGATACTGCTGGCTTGTGATAGCCCGCTCAGCAGTTCAGGACTAAGTTTATTCACCAGCTATTTGATTTTATATCTGAGCTACTGGATCGGCTGATGCCATATTATTAAATTAGGTCAAGTCTAAGTTTATACTGAATGATACTGCTGGCTTGAGATAGCCCGCTCAGCAGTTCAGGACTAAGTTTATACACCAGCTATTTGATTTTATATCTGAGCTACTGGATCGGCTGATGCCATATTATTAAATTAGGTCAAGTCTAAGTTTATACTGATACTGCTGGCTTGAGATAGCCCGCTCAGCAGTTCAGGACTAAGTTTATTCACCAGCTATTAGATTTTCTATCTAAGCTACTGGGTCGACTGATGCCATATTATTAAATTAGGTCAAGTCTAAGTTTATACTGATACTGCTGGCTTGTGATAGCCCGCTCAGCAGTTCAGGACTAAGTTTATTCACCAGCTAATAGATTTTCTATCTAGGCTACTGGGTCGACTGATGCCATATTATTAAATTAGGTCAAGTCTAAGTTTATACTGATATTGCTGGCTTGAGACAGCCCGCTCAGCAATTCAGGATTGTATGTACTCAAGAGCTAATAAATATTTCTAGAGAATGACATCATCAAACATAACCATCAAGCACAACCAAATGATTGGGAGAATAAATGGGTTTTGAGTCTAGTTTTGAAGATTTCAATGGAGCCAGCTTCCCTAACTGACAGAGGAAGCTGGTTCCAGAGATGTGGAGCACGGTAAGAAAATGCTCTGCTACCTGCTGATTTTTTCTTAATTTTAGGGACGGTAAGATAATTACCGTCCTGTGAGCGGAGAGTACGCGTGGGAACATAAGGAATGATTAGCTCAGATAAGTACGGAGGTGCGAGCCCGTGCAAAGATTTATAGGTTAACAGAAGCACCTTAAAGTCTGATCTGGCCTGAATTGGGAGCCAGTGGAGGGAGATTAAGACCGGAGTTATATGATCAAACTTCTTAGTTCTAGTTAGAATTCTAGCAGCGGCGTTTTGCACGAGTTGTAATTTATTTGTGCTACAAAGTGGAAGGCCAGAGAATAAGACATTACAGTAGTCGAGTCTAGATGAAACAAAGGCGTGTATTAAGGTTTCGGCATCCGTTGCATTTAGCAAGGGACGGATCTTTGAGATATTGCGAAGATGAAAGAAAGCTATTTTAGTGATATCCTTAACCCATTGATACCTGATGCAGCATTTGTGTGTGTATCCCTTTAAGACCGTAGAGGGATACACACACAAATGCTGCATCAGGTATCAATGGGTTAATGTGAGCATCGAATGACAGAGTAGGATCAAAGGTAACACCTAGGTTTTTCACCTTTGAGTTTGGAGTAAGGTCACAGGTTGGCTTGGTTCCAGCCTTAAAACTTGCTATATAAGGATTTTACAAAATGTCTATGGAGAAAATGAATGGGAAGCTCACTCCTCCGGCAAACGATGTCACGTGACTGTTGAGCTCTATTGTAGTGATGGTAAGCCACTGCTTCTAGCCCAGCTTTTCCATGTGAAAGTTTCAAAATATTGGTATAAGTCTTTCTTTCCTTCTTGGAGAAGTCATCTCCAGTTGTGTTCAGCACAGCAAGCTGTGCAACAATTAGATTGCAACTCTGGTTGGCAACCACGACTTGTCTTGCCCTCCTAAACAAAAGAGAAAATTCTGCTTAGTCAATGCTGTCTCTGCAGGACAGGCTTAATAATAATGTAGCAGCCCCTTTACTTTACGTAAGACTCATTTTCACCAACACTGCAGAACCGTCATGTCAGCCGTGGTGGGGTTTCTCCCCATCCCTGCCCTCCTGCTCGGCAGCAGATAAGAGAGCCAAGCCATCAGTATGGGGACTTATTTGTTTTACTCATTAAAAATTGGGAATTTCTTCTCTGAATTGCTGGAGCCTGTGTCTGGGTGCAGCTTATATCTTCTCCATATCGCTGGAGTGTTTTAGCAATAATGACTTCATTTGTCTATGACACCCCCCACCAGCATTTTTGTTTGGCTCCGGATGAGCAAAAAACTAAGTAGAGTATAGTATAAGAGAAAAATGAACAGAAGCACTACTGTATATTTTATTCCTGAAGTGGTCCCTATGTGATTGCATATGGGAGTATAAGCAGTTATTTCCTGTAACTAGACAATTCTGTTCATCCAATGAGAAAGAATTGCTTGGAACTAATCAAAAACATCTATTGGTCAAACTTATATCGAGGTAAGTAGAATTCATTTTTGGGCGAGCGAGTAATGCTTTCAGCCAAGTGTGGTCTCTCTTCTCTGGGCTAATAAAACCCAGAAGGTCAGGGCTACTCTCTAAATCAGTTTGGGGAACGGCAGGAAATCACAATTTGAGACCACTCAGTAATCACACACAATAGTACCCCCACAAATTGCTCTGTTCGATGGTGTGTGTGTGTGTGTGTGTGCGTGTGTGCGTGTGTGCGCGCGCGCATCAATATATCTTTCTAACCACAAGGATAGGTGTAGATGTATTTGACTGTGTGTGTGCAGGTGTGTGTGTGTGTAAGCATGATCTTGTGTGAGTGTGTATTGTGGCAGCTCCTGCAATCACTGTCACATATGGCCTTTTGTGCTCCCAGTCGGATTAGAGTGCTGATTAGTGCCAGCTCCGCCATTTAGGCAGGTATTATTACCTTACACTGAGTTTTCAAGACAAACACACATCTCTCTCTCTCTCTCTCTCTGTCTGTCTGTCTTCCAATGGCTCAATCTCAACATCCAGGAGAACTCTGACTCTTGCTTCTCTAGCATTCCCAAAAATCATTTTTTTATCTGCAAATGAGCTTCTCTTTGAAATAATTGTCCTTGGCCAATTTTCCCCCCTGCTGCCCCGGTCGCTGCTCCACCCTCTGCCCATCTTGGGAGAGCCGTAGACTAGCACCATGCTTCCTCCGACACATGCGCAGTTGCCAGCCGCTTCTTTTCACCTGACAGCAGGGACCTTCACTGGCAGGACATAGCTGCTACATCGTAGCACATGAGAGGATCACGCTATTCCCACCAGTTCCCTTCCACCCTGAGCAGGTGCCCCGACCAATCAGAGGAGGTGCTAGTGCAGCGACTAGGACACATACCCTCAATCCGGCTTCCCACCCGCAGACACAGCCAATCGTGCCTGTATGGACACCTGACCAAGCAGGAGGTAGCATGGGGCGCGAACCTGCGACCCTCGTGTTAGTAGGCAGGGAATCTACCGCTACACCACCTGGCCCCTTCAGTTTCTTTTACTGAAAATGACTTGAGTCAAGGCCAAGAGGCACACTGCATGTGCTTGCAAGTTAACTCTTAAACGGGTGCACTCTTCTATAGCTTATTTTACATACAAATTACTATTAGCCTGAGGGACAATTATAAATGGCAGTCCAAATCAAGACAAATCCTCAAATCGCTATCAGACCCTCTGTCAGCATTGTCATGTCCCATCTCTTTATAGCTCTATAACACATGACTATTGATCTCCTCAGCAGCTCTGTTCATTCCCATTGATCTAATCTGAACTATGATGAATGTTCTCCCGACTGGGAGGTGAAGTCTGACCAGAGAAGACCGGACACCACAGTGCCTAGTGTCGCAGTAATTGACGCAGCATTGGTTAAGTGTTTGGTTTACAGTAAATGAGCTGTTCCTGGGTTACCTCTTCAGTGATTCTGTGTGCTTTAGTTTCCGCAGTGCAAATTCTTAGCTGAGAACACACATTTATTGTTGCACTTCAACAATATATATATATAATATACAGATGTTTACGTTTAGTGAGCTTCAGGTCGAAATGTGCACTACAATGAAGCCTTACAGTCTCTATCATGCAACCTCAGGCCTTGGCTAAGACGTAACCCAAGGATACATTTATCCCATTTTACACCGTATCCGTTAGCCTACAGCTACGTTTTAGAATTCCATTGTCAGCCCTGAAAAGTCTGGGTTAACGCTTTTCCAGAGCAGGGCCAGGAGCAGGGCCAGCTACAGTAGCTCTGGGCTAAAATAAGGTTAGCCCTCTCCTGAAGGTGTGAAATTTGAATGTGAGAACAATCTAGATCAGGCCTCATTTCCCAATAATTTCCCACCTACGAAGGTGCATTCTTTACTAGGGCTGTCCCGGCGAGTCGACGTAATCGATGACGTCGACTACGTAATTACGTCGACGCACGCTACGTGCCTCGACGCGTCACGATCGTCACAAAACAAAAATAGTGTGGCTAATGTTAGCGGCTAACTGTTACTTGTCGTTATTTTACATGGCAGTAAAATGCCACTGAATGACCAAATTGATTTAACTTTTAACCTTTCCACTTTCCATACGGACCCCCAGCATTGGTTAGTTGTTAACGTCGTGACTATATTTATAACGTTATAACGTACTCCGGTTTGCGGTTTATAATTGAGGGCTGAATACAGCTGTGCTGTCACTCTGGCTGTATTCAGACCCTAGTTATAAACTGGAAACCGGAGTACGTTATAAACGTTATAAATATAGTCACGTTATAAACAACTAACCAATGCTGTGGGTCCGTATGGAAAGAAGTGGAAATCGAAATGGTTAAAAGTTAAATCAAGTTGGTCATTCAGTGGCGTTTTACTGCCATTTAAAGTAACGACAAGTAACAGTTAGCCGCTAACATTAGCCACACTACAGCCGATTACCCATCAGCGCAGCGTCATTTGACGTCAACACACTCTTCTAAACAGGTCGCATGCCACATTCCAGTGGGCATTCCCATGCTTTCACATGGACGCGCATCGCTACGACCGGCCGTAGTTAAGACCAGATGTGCCCTGTTGGTGCAACAGGCGTAAGTGCACTCTGAAGACTGGTGGTCTTAACCGACGTAGAATGAATGAATGAATGAATGAATGAATGAATGAATGGTTTATTTCGAACATTAACATAAAAGACAATATAAAAAATAATAAGTATAATAATAATACACAATACATTAAAAAAAAATTAAAACAAAAAAAGGAAAAAACAATAATGTACAATATTAATCATAATTGCAATACAAATAACAGTATTTGTTCGAAAAGGAGTAGGAAGGAAGCCTCTGCTTATCTGGTCCTACCCCTATTTAATTCCAAAATAAACTTAAATCAGGTCTCTGTCAACATTCTATTTGATTACTTTTCATAATTTCTTATTTCCCTTTTAACACATTCACTGCCAACAGTTTTTTCAATACAGTAGGTAGCTTCTGCCAAGGTTTTTTTTGAGGATTCTGGCTCATCTTTCAAGAGCCGAGGATTATTTTCTGCTAGGACTTTGTGAACACAAAATATCTCAAAAGAACTAATAGAATGTGTGCTTTCTCTGTCTAAAAGAGTTAGTTTTTATCATGTTCTGTTATGTAGGCATTAGCAGTTGAATACAGCATGGTTTCAGCGTCTGAGAAGGAAAGCTGAGAAAAATGCATTTTTGTGAAATTCGATAGAACAGGCAGAACAGTCACTTTAACCATTTATTTTTGGCATCAGTGAGACAACAATAGTTCTGAACAGTAATTTCCTCCATAACAGCACCCCCACCCCCCTCTCCTTCAAACTCCTCCCTCCGTGGGTGTGTCTCTGGTGGCTGCAGCGTGTGTCACAAGCGAGTCTCTGCTGCCTGTCTGTGCTGCCTGGCGTCCCCTCGTCGGGCGAGTCTGGATCGGGCTCGTTCGTTTCTTGGGGTTTCGGTTGAGAGCTGGGATGAAGCTGCGTGCGATTCTGGGCTTTATGCTGCGTGTTTCAAAGTGTGTTGCACCCAGAGTCTATTTTTGGAATCCCCCACCGTTGTGCGCCAGCTCCCAGTGCGAAAGCATTTTCGCCAAACCATTCTATGAGAATGGTTTCCTCACGCGTTTTCCTGCTGTTTTTGCTCGGCTTTCTCTAGTCTGGAGAGCACTGTTGCCACTTAGTGGGTCGGTAAAATAGGTTATACACATTCAATAGCTCCCATATTTTTATAGGAGATGTAAAAGGGTTTGATCCACGTCCCACCGTCAAAAAAAATAAAAAATCTTTTGACGAGTTAACTCGTCGACGGCAGTCAACCGTTTTTTTTTTTTTGACGAGTCAACTCGTCGACGGCAGTGAACGTGTTAACCTGGGCCATAATGTACCCTATTACCATGTGCCCTCACCCCCCCCCCCCCCCGCCGCCTCCTCTTCTCTGTATCCCTCAATCATAATATTTTTAAACTTTTTCTTAAACAGTATAATAGTTCTACTTTGTTTTATTTCATCATCCAAACTGTTCCACAGAGTCACTCCACCAAATGAAATGCTCATGCTCTTCAAATTTGTACGAACATAGCGTTTCTCAAAATTATTTTTCCCTCTTAAATTATACCCACATTCTTTGTCCTTGAATAACTTTTGAATGTTACAGGGGAGTAAATGATTCTTTGCTTTGTACATTGTTTGAGCAGTTTTGAACTTGACAAGATCCATAAACTTGAGGCACTTGGAATTCAGAAATAATATATTTGTATGTTCCCTGTACCCAACATGATGTACAATTCTCAATGCTCTTTTTTGGAGTATACATAATGGTTGTAAAGTTGTTTTATAGGCATTCCCCCAAACCTCCAGACAGTAAGTCAAATACGGCAGTACAAGTGAACAATATAAAATGTACAACACCCTTTGTTCCAGTATATGTTTGGCTTTCCCCAACACGGCAATGCTCCTTGATAGTTTGGATCTTATATATTTTACCTGTGGCTTCCAAGAAACTTTACAGTCTAGTATTACCCCTAGAAATTTTATTTCGTATACCCGCTCAATATCTACCTGGTCCACAACCAGTTGCACTCTTGTGTCTATTTTACGATTACCGAAAATCATTAATTTGGTTTTATTCAAATTCAATGATAATCTATTTACATCAAACCATGTTTTTAATTTATTCATTTCAATTTTAGCCATCGCTAAGAGCTGCTCTAAATTATCTAAATAATTTTGATACTTTATCATTATATATAAAATAAACAATATTGGACCAAGTACTGACCCCTGCGGGACTCCACATATAATGTCTAAGCATGATGATTTGTGATCTCCCAACTGTACAAATTGTTACCTGTTGCTGATATAGCTTTTTAACCACTTAAGCCCCACTCCTCTGATCCCATACCTTTCCATTTTACTAAGCAATATATCATGATTACGACGTGATTATGACGTAGGAGTTACGACCAGGCATAGTAAAGACCAGTTGGTGCAACCGATGTTGGGTGTGGATGCTACAGACACAGTCTTATGTCTGGATGATGTGTGACCATCTTACATGGAGCATTTTGTCTTTCTCCAAAATTAAGAGCACTGTTACTGAAAATTGCACACCATTGTACTGTAAGATGATGATTTTATGTTGGACTGCTGTCTGCTGCTAAACTCAGTTGACATTGCACAAGGTTTTTGGTATTCCTCCTGAAAGTGACTTGCATTTTATTTATTCTACTATTTTATTTTGAATTGCACTATATTCATTTTATTTGAGGACAAGCTCTTGCTTTATTTTTATTTGAGAGATTTTATGTTGGACTGTTAAAGCAGCTACGAGCAAGATTTTCGATTGTTAGTCTAAATGTAATATCGATGCATCACATCTTACCTCTAATAGTAGACGAGACCAATGCAGAGTACCGGTAGTCTCGCTTGAACCCCGAGTGAATCGGCCAGTGTTGTCTCTGTCTGGGGCCGGGGCAGATCAGGAAGGGAAATTAAACGGTTTGCGGCAGCCACTTCGGCCATAACCACAGAATAACAAAATTACTTAAAAAAAAACTGTTAGAATATAACGAGAGATCTTCGCGAGAGTAGCAAGCCCCTGCATGGCGTTCTCCTTGTTTATGGTCTGTTGCTAGGCAGAGCGAAACGGCGGAAGGCAGGCAGCTGCCGTAAACCGTTTCGTTTCACTTCTGGGTTTATCCGGCCCGCCGGTAGACAGATAGAGAGAGAGAGCCTGGTGACGCCAGGTTAGTAGACAGACACAGACTCTATAATCATCAAGAGAGCAATCTCCGATTCACACGGCTTTGGTCTCAGCTACTATTATAGGTAAGATGTGATGCATCAATATTGTAATTATACTGTTTAATACTGTTTAAAAATCTTGCTCGTAGCTGCTTTAAAGAGAATGAGATGGTTAAATAAAATACTGAAATTGAGTTTCAGTTTTTGGTTATTTATTTGTTTTGGGTAAATTTATTGTTATATAATAAAAAAATGAAATAAAAAATAATCGTTAGATTAAAGCAGCTACGAGCAACTTTTTCGATTGTTATTAAACAGTATAAATTTAATATCAATGCATCACATCTTACCTCTAATAGTAGACGAGACCAACGCAGAGTAGTCTCGCTTGAAGCCCGAGTGAATCGGCCAGTGTTAGTCTGTCTGTGGCCAGGGAAGATCAGGAAGTGAAATGAAACGGTTTGCAGCAGCCACTTCGGCCATAACCACAAAATAACTTCCAAAAACCTGTTAGAATACAACGAGAGATGTTCGCGAGAGTATGCGTGGCGTTCACATTGTTTATGCTATGTTGCTAGGCAGCGCGAACGGGTGAAGGCAGGCAGCTGCGTTTCACTTCCGGGTTTCACTTCCGCGTTTATCCGGTCCGGCGGTAAGGAGAGAGAGAGAGAGAGCCCCCTGTTGACGCGAGTTTAGACAGACACAGACTTAATAATCATCTAAGGGAGCAATCTCCGATTCACACGGCTTTGGTCTCAGCTACTATTATAGGTAAGATGTGATGCATCAATATTGTAATTATACTGTTTAATAACAATCGAAAAAGTTGCTCGTAGCTGCTTTAATCGACTAATCGAAAAAATAATCGTTAGATTAATCGATAAGAAAATAATCGTTTGGGACAGCCCTATCTTTACCTTCGCGTGTTTCTCAAAGCAGCTCTTCACAAACACCTCACAAACTCAAGAGGCTTTGTCAGAAGGATACTACGAACATCTTAGCCTAAAGGCCCAATAATGCTCAAAGTTAAATATGGATCTGCATACGGATGTAGTAGCTTTCTGTCCCTACTCATTCATCATACACATTTCATTTCTACGTCCTACGTCACTACGTCACTGTGTTTGTGTTTGTCGGAGAGTACTGCTGGCGTCGTGTGTGGCTGCCGCTTCTTCGTCTGTCTGTTTGTCTTTTCCCTGTTTTGTAACGTTACTTTATTCTTTTATCGACTTTTGTTTTGCTTTCCCTATACCGTTTTCGTCTCTGTCCGACTTGTCTCACTGTCTCCCTACCCCCCCTGCCTACGCTCCTCTGCTAACCGGCTGTTAGCTCCACCTGGCTAGCCGGCTAGCTAACGTCTGGTGAGCTGCCCTCGGCTCTGTCCCTAATTTCTCCGCTCGTATTTCTCACCCCGACTCTTTCCCTCCACTCTTTCGGACTACCATTATCCTTACCTCACTCACTGGACCCTCCGGACACCACTCTCCCTGGCCTCATTCATCACAAACTCATCTGTACCGTGAGTAGCAACGTAACGCTTGCCCGTGCTAACGTTACTTTCACCCCACTTTCCCACCCCTCTGCTGCCATTATGGGTCCCGCATTCAACTTTCTCATGCTCCTACTCACCCTACCCCCTGTTTTACTCCATGCTACTCCCTACCTGTTTTTCCCTCAGCCCAGCTTCCCCCCTCATATCCATTACTCTTCCCATGAACTCCTGCTTCTTAATAATAACTACAGGCTACAACATGATGCACTCATCCCCACTCGCTCTGCTGGCATCCTCCGCCGCCGCCGCTATCTCCACCGCAGCCCCAGACACCCCCCCCATCCTCATTCCTCCACTATCTCCAACATCCATCCGGTCTCCTACATCCATACAATTAGCTCCCACCGTCCCCCCTCCACTGTAACATCCCGCACTGTCAACCTCGACAACCTCCGACCTCTCCTGTTTGCTCCCATTACTCCACCCTCCCATCCAACCACTTTTGCCCTCCTCAACACCCGATCACTCAACAATAAAGCCCCCCTCCTGCATGAACTGGTACTGGACAACTCACTTGATTTTCTCCTCCTCACTGAAACCTGGCAACAACCTGATGACTTCTTCTCCCTCAACCAATCATCCCCCCCTGGCTTTAATTACATTTCTAAACCCCGCCCCTCCCACCGTGGAGGTGGCCTTGCAGTGATATTCAACCAGAACTTTCGGACTTCAGAACTCATCCTCCCCACTGTCTCCTCATTTGAATCACTTGCCTTCAAAACCTGCTTCTCACTGACTGTTATTCTCATCTACCGGCCCCCCAAACCAAACCCATCCTTTTTATCTGATCTGTCTGAACTTCTCACAATTGCCTCATCCCTCTCCTCCCGTCTACTGCTCCTTGGCGACTTCAACATTCACATCGACTCACCGACCTCCAAGTTTACTTCTGAATTCACCACCTTACTGGACAACTTCAACCTCACCCAGCACGTCACTTTCCCCACCCATGTCAAAGGCCACATCCTCGACCTCGTCTGCTCCCTCAATCAACCAGTTCACAACATCCATCCGTCCCCATTCCCTCTGTCAGACCATAGCATCATCCAGTTCACTGTCCCATCCCCAACCCCACGTCCACAGATCCTCAGGCAAATCACCTTCCGGAAAATAAAATCCATTGACCCCCTCCAACTCTCCGATCTGATCTCCAACACTCTCCCCCAGGAACCTCCCCCCACCTCACCTGACGATCTCACCAACAACCTCAACAACACACTATCTGCTTCCCTCAACCTGCTGGCCCCTCTCAAAACAAAAACTGTCTCCTTCACCACCTCGGCACCCTGGTTCACACCTCAACTCCGCACACTCAAACAGACCGGCCGCCAATTGGAAAGACTCATCAAGAAAACACCACTCACCGTTCACCTCAAAGCCTACAAACTCCACCTCTCAACCTACAAAGATGCCCTCACTGCCGCCAAGTCTGCCTATTTCTCCTCCATCATCAACGACCCCAGCCGTAATCCCAAAACCCTCTTTTCCACCGTCAACAGCCTCCTCAAGCCCCGTACCGATGCCTTCCCTACCTCCTCATCTGAGCAATGCACTGCCTTCCTTCAATTCTTTGCTGACAAAATCACCACCATCTACCAATCACTGTCCCCTCTGTCCCCCCCCAGCTGCCCCTACCCCTGCTTCTCTCCTCTCCATCCCGCTTGCCTTTCCTAGCCTCCCCCCCACTGCCGTCTTTCCCGGTTCACCCCTGTCACTGCCTCCACCGTCTCCAAACTCATCAGCTCATCCAAACCCACAACCTGCTCCCTTGACCCCCTCCCCACCCCCCTTTTTAAATCATGCCTTCCTGTCATCTGCCCCTACCTCACAAACCTCTTCAACTCCTCACTCTCCCATGGCACTGTCCCCTCTGCTTTCAAAACTGCTGCTGTCACTCCCATCCTGAAGAAACCCGGTCTTGACCCATCCTGCCTCAATCACTACCGGCCTATCTCCAACCTCCCCTTCCTCTCAAAAACCCTGGAACGCATAGTAGCCACCCAACTTCAACACCACCTGCACTCCAATGATTTATTCGAACCCCTCCAATCTGGTTTCCGCCCCCTCCACAGCACTGAAACAGCACTCATCAAAGTCTTCAACGACCTCCTCACCTCTGCCGACTCCGGATCCCTCACCATCCTCATCCTCCTCGACCTGAGTGCAGCCTTCGATACCGTGAACCATAACATCCTGCTCTCCAGACTGGAAGATCTCGGTATCGAAGGTACTGCACTCAGGTGGATTCACTCCTACCTCTCCAACCGTTCTCAATTCATTTCCCTACACAACCACTCCTCTGCTCCCCTATAGTCTCACATGGTGTCCCCCAAGGTTCTGTACTCGGTCCATTTCTGTTCATCACTTACATCCTCCCCCTCGGTCAGATCCTCCGTCACTTCAACCTGGACTTTCACTGTT
>NC_139624.1:42184465-42236965 GCF_964638095.1 Poromitra crassiceps
GGTTTTCAGCCTTTTTCTTTTGTTTAAAAAAAGATAATTTACAAAAGCCTTTCTTTTTCATAATAAAATATACAGGGGCCGGTTGCACCAACTGGTCTTACGACTGGTCTTAAGCTAAGTTGGTCGTAACTTTACGACCTAACAGCTACGCCGGTTGCACCAAGACGGCTTAAGCCTTATTTTCACTACGCCCAGGCGTAAGAGTTACGCCTGGTCAGGAGGAGGCGTAGAGCCTGCCTGTAACAGAGATCTCCGCGGAGACCTTTTTGACCGTCATCGTCGTAACACTGCCAGTTCTCCGTCTTTGAAGCACGATGTTAAGATTATAACTAACTAGTTGTGTGGCTTAGCCTTCCCAAATGTTGCCGTTAATTTTTTTAGAATTTAATACATAGAATTGGGAACATTACATTCAATTTCATTCAGACTGCCTGACACTAATCGCCGCCGCCATTTTCCCCAGGGGCTTCTACAGGAGGAGGGGGGTGGGAGGAGGGAGGGTGTAGTGACGCACATACAGTAGTGGGTGACGGCGCGAGGCACATTGTTGGGCCAATCAGAGGGCATTCCCCGACAATTCACATGAACGCGCATTGCTACGACCAGCGTAGTTAAGACCAGTTGGTGCAACCGGCCCCAGGTGTTTACGTTTAGTGAGCTTCATGTCGAAATGTGCACTACAATGAAGCCTTACAGTCACATAACGCCTAACCGTTTTTACATCATGTCAGGGCACTAAAAGTCCATTTGAACCAGTGAATGCATCATCAAATTATGTTAGCCGCATGATAACCTATGCCTTTCAATCAGAAGCACATTAGCCTGGTCCATTAGCTCATGTTGATGATGTGGTTCACTGATAGCCTCACATGGGCATGTTGACAGCACATAGGTCAGACGCTGGGCTGGCCCTGTGCTCTCTCAATTGGACAGTATTACAAGAGCATCGTTTACTCGGTGACACTGACTCTCAAACAAGCCATGGGTCAAACAGAAGCAGACGTGGGTCAAATAGTCTTTGTGAATAATTGGTAGTGTTTGTTCTCAATCTACTTTGAAAAGCAGATGGGTTGTGTTTACCACATCAGGATGATTCAGAAAGTGTTAAAGGGTAACTAAACCCTAAAACATTTTTTTCCAGCTTTAAACCAATGTACATGGCTTTTGAGCTGTGTTACTGAAGGATTCTGTTCAAACTCTCCACATTTGAGACTAAACTGTTGGAATTCTACACACTATCATTTTCAGGCAGCGAGAGTGCCCTCTATGGGTTCAAACCTGCTTTTTGGGGGGCCTCCAAAATGGCCCATTTTGTCTACTGTTACGTCACAGTCGACGAACACCCCCTTTCCCACCCATGTGATCATTAGCTAACGCCAGAGCCATATAATAGAAAAGTTGCAACATCTCCATTCACTCCAATGAATCAGTTTTTTTTAGCAAGGATTAAGCAGGGCTGAATGCATTTTATGCATTCAAATGTAGCACGAGACCCCTTCCTGGCTATTCCCCCACTACGTGAGTCACGCATTTTTGACTTCCTTTGGTGTCACTCTCTTCTATATTACTCTGGCTAATGCTAGCTGTTAGCTGTGAGCTAATGTTAGTTACATGGCAGTAAAATGCCACTGAATGACCAGTTTCATATAACTGTCAACCAGTTCCAGTCACGCTCTTTCCACAAAGCCCAGCAGCGTTGGCTAGTTGTTGATATTTCTAACGATATTGCGGCTCTAAAATGAAGTTTTTATCGATGCGCACAGACTGTCATGGCGGATGTTTCCGGTAACTGTTTCCGCTATTTCCGGTGTGAGCGCAGACAAAGAGTACAATGAAGACAAGAGGAGGCGCTCTTCTGCTTCTTTTACAACAGTGCCTTCAGTCAATTTGCATTGGAACAAACTAGCGGCTGGAATCTGCTGCCTTTTATTTCTTCTTCAAATCAAGCAGCATGCAGTTTTGCCAAAAATCTAGGGGTTTAGTCCCCCTTTAAATGATTGTCTTATGTTGCAGACCCACCCATCTGGTACAGTAGTCCAAGAAAATGTACAGGCAAATACTACAGTATTTAACATATCAAGATATTAACTTGTGTAATTTGGTGACCTTACAGTACCATGAGTGCATACATTTTTATCATGCATCTTTAGCTATTTAATTGGAATCCAACCCTGACCGTGTTAAAGCCATTCTCTACCCATTGAGCTATACAGGAGCCAGGTCTGTCTCCAGCACACCTTGCAGTGAAAGATTATTCCATCATAGCTATTAGCAGAAGAGGTAATATTAAACATCCAAGCTGTCGTGGATGTAGCACATATCCGACACATATATGTAACTCAAGTAGATGCAGAATCCCTTCTCATCCGTGTTCCATCTGTCTTCTTAATAAGAGGCCATTACGCTCCATAGTAATGTATGGGAGAGTGGATGAGGAGCCCACAGGAGGTGGGGCCTGGCTCTGAGCTCTCCTCTAGGGAGGCTAGGCTAATTGTGTTAGCTTGTCATTAGCCAGCGCTAACGCCGGGATCATTGTCTCCCTCAGAAATGCTGGAAACTGATTAGCCTAGCCCGCCGGGGTTTAGCGCTAGACTCGAGGAAGCTGGAGCTGAGACTTCCCAAATCACATTAAAGGAAAAAATACCCTGGAATAACATTAGTGCAAAATGACAGCGCTAACTGCAAAAGAACATTGGGCTAACGTGCGGGTAGTCATGTGATGCAGGACTTTGCACGAAGAGTCGTGATTGGTTGATTGTATTATGGGAGGTGCATTAGCAGGGTTGTGATTGGATTAGAATGCTAGAGAGGTATAGGCGGAGGGGGTGTGTGTGTGCTAATGAAATGGCGGGAAAGTCTGGTGTTACAAGACAGGGGCAGAGAGGCAAAGAGGGGTCTGAAGGGAAGATAATTGGGTTTCACAGGGCGTGTTTGGTGCCATTCGTATGTCTGTTGGTGTGTGTGATCTCATGTGTGCTAGTGTGTGTTTGTGTTCACTGATATGTTGCCCATCTTATTTTAAACGTGTGTGTGTGTGTGTGTGTGTGTGTGTGTGTGTGTGTGTGTGTGTGTGTGTATGGTTTGTCAAGGTACAGTATTTGTCTACACTGGAGCTTCACTGCCTGTCCTCAAAGGTCGCTATTGCCTTCCCCAATGGATATATGCTGCTGTTCTCTCCCTCTCTCTCTCTCATATGACGGAGAGCCTATGGAGATAAGATCCTATCTGTGGCCTCTGTTGAATAATAAGGGGAGATATTTTGTCTCACACAGGCTTTTGATTTCCTCAAAGTTGAAAATGCCCTCCAGAGATAAAAAGAAGAAAGAAAGAAAGAGACAGACAGAGCTGTATCCATACTTGATAGAATTAACATGGGTTTGATATGATAATGTGGGGCTCTTATAACGTGTGGGATGTCTTCTTTCTCTTATTAGAATGTCTTCATTTCCCCACTCTGGGCTCATGTCAGTGTCAATGTAAAGAGAGTGATGATGATACTCTTACTGTGAGTCAGATTAGTGTCATTGATAAGGCAGATATTAGGCTACAGTTTATTATAGTCAAGGAGGAGATGCGTGGGACCAGAAGAGGGTTACTGTAGTGTACTGTAGGTAACTGTACTACCAGTCAAAAGTTTGGGCACACACATTTTTCTTAATTTTCACTATTTTTCACATTTTAGAATATAAGACACAACCAGCAAAACTATCTTCTGTAAAGTAGCTGCCCTTTTCTTTGATGGAAAGGCACAGGCTTTGAAAAGAAATGCATACAGTAGGCATCGACTATGAAAAACTATGAAATATGAAAAACATATACTATGTTTTTCATTATCTATTATTCAATCAGGTGTGTCCAAATGTTTGACTGGTAGTGTAAGTGTATGTAACTTTGTGAGTTTTAATTATCACTATTGGTCTATTGAATTTTGAGGTGTGTATGTTGTTTGTGTGTATTACATTACATTATGTCATTTGGCAGACGCTTTTATCCAAAGCGACTTACAATAACATGTTTGTCAGCAATAGAGCAATCAACTATGCAACACAGTCTATGACAACTACAACTTCTGAAGGAACAGTGGTACAAGTTTAGTTCAGGTTTTTTTTTTTTTTTTTTTTTTTATTAAGAGAGAAAGACGTTAGTTCAAGAAGGGCCCAGATGGAGCCTGAAAAGGTGTGTCTTTAGTCTTTTCCGAAAGATCGGCAGTGATTCGGCCGTCCTGACCGAAGGTGGAAGCTCGTTCCACCATTGAGGTGCCAGGGACGAGAAGAATCGCGAACGGGATGAGCGACTTTTGAGCCCCCGTAGTGGAGGAGGGGCGAGGCGTCCTGCACTGGTGGAGGAGCGGAGGGAACGGTGAGAGATTTGGAGCCTGACCATAGATTGTAAGTACAGGGGGGCTGTCTGGTGTACTGCCCTGTAGGCCAGAACCAGTGTTTTGAATTGAATGCGTGCCGAGATGGGAAGCCAGTGAAGGTCCCGGAAGAGGGGAGTGACATCAGAGAATTTGGGTTGGTTGAATACCAGACGGGCTGCAGCATTCTGAATGAGCTGAAACGGTCGGATGGCTGCAGCAGGTAGCCCAGCCAGAAGAACATTGCAGTAGTCCAGGCGAGAGATGACCAGTGCCTGGACCAGGAGTTGTGTTGCTTTCCTTGTGAGAAACGGACAGATTTTGCGGATGTTTTACAGGGAGAACCTACAGGAGCGGGCAGTTGCTGCGATGTAGGCTGAGTTAGACAGCTGATTGTCAAGGATCACTCCAAGGTTCTTAGCTGTTTGAGAGGGAAACACCGTAGTGTTGTCAATGGATATGGAAAGATCGGTGAGGGGACAGTCTTTCCCGGGGAGGAAGAGTAGCTCTGTCTTACCAAGATTCAGCTTGAGATGGTGGGCAGACATCCAACCACCAATGTCTTTGAGGCATGCAGCGATACGTGCCTTGATTTGGGTGTCTGAGGGGGGGGAAGAGAGGTAGAGCTGAGTGTCGTCAGCATAGCAGTGATAAGAGAAGTCATGAGATGAGATCACATGGCCAAGAGATCTGATATAGAGAAGGAATAGCAAGGGGCCCAGGACTGAGCCCTGGGGCACACCTGTGCTAAGAGTACAGGATCTGGATAGGGATCCTCGCCATAGAACCTGTGTTCTCATAACTCATAACCTGTGAGTTCGCAGAGATTCAGACAACCAAGGAGCAGGGGGAGAGGATCGAGGAGGTTTCGAGGTGAGAGGGCAGAGAGAGTCAAGAGCAGAGGAGAGAGAGGATAAAAGAGTAGTGGAAGCCTCCTGAGTGGATAGGAGAGAGAACTGCTCAGCTGAAGGGAGCAGGGACAGAACAGCCGAGGAGAGGGCTGTCGGTGAGAGAGATTTTAGGTTGCGTCGGGTGGTGATAGTGTGAGTGGGAGCTGGGAGGGAGATGGGAAGAGAAAAGGTTATAAAGTGATGATCAGATACAGGGAGAGGAGTGACAGTGAGGTTGGAAGTGCAGCAGGATCGGGTGAAGACCAGGTCAAGCAGGTTCCCTGCCTTATGAGTGGGTGGAGATAGAGAGAGGGAGAGATCGAAGGATGAGAAGAAGTTAAGGAAGAGGGGGGATTGCAGGGTGTATAATGTAGAATGCATCAGTCTAGTATAAGGTAATAGTCTCTACCTTTTTGGGTGAATTTTGATTATAGGGGACAGGGACATGCCATATACACTACATACAAGTTCAGTGTGCAATTTAGAAATCTGTGATACTGCCTGTTTCAGCAGGTAGCCAACATGCATCAAATGATACATTCCATTCATTGCAGTGGTACAGTGTGGACAGTTCCCTTGAAAATGTTGAAAGGGAAAATAAAGTGGTAGTGGTAGGTACTCAGGGGAGAGAAGGATGTTGTTTGTGTGTGTGCGTGTTTGTGTGTATGTACTGTCTGCATGCTGTGGTTGTTTGTGTAGGCGTGCGGTGCAGCTGCACCCTGCCGTTCTCCTGCAGTATTCCCGCCAGAGTTCTCTGAGAATGATGGAGCTCTCCCAACCGGAACGCCACTGCATCACTGTGACCTCATTATATCCACACACACACACACACACACACACACACACACACACACACACACACACACACACACTCACACACACACACACTCACACGGAGGAACACATAAACTCTCACACATTATAGAGAAAGACATACACACACTACATCCATTCACATGAATGAAACCTTACATCTCAGTTTTTGTAAGGGATGCACTAGGGTTGTGCGATGTCAACCAAATAGCCATCGTGATGGTTCCACAGAGAAACATTGTGATGGACGATGGCATCGTCGTTGATGGGCCGGGGGGGGGGGGATTAATTAATGATTTATGAAGTCGCTGTGGTGCCGTAATGCCGTTTGGCTCCGTCGCTGCAATGCAGGTTAACAGCAGGACAGCTGAGCTCTACATGAGCCAGGTGACTGAAGCAGTGGCTGTCACTACCAGCAGTATTGAACCAACGGCGCAGAGCAAATAACGTTAACGTTACAGATCCTGACCAACAACGCGTCTGTTGAATTTAACTAGCTGGCAGAAAACTGACAGAATTACTGGCGGATATAACCAGGGTTTCCGTTGTCCCGTAATTGCAGGACATTGGCCTTTAAAATTAATCAAAAACTTGTCAATTAAAATCTGCAGGACACCGTGTCCTGTAAATGATCTCCCGAGTCCCGACACAATTAATTATGGGTTAAACCCCGAGTCACTCAAGAATATTGACCTGTCACTTTATAGTTTGGTAACACTGTCAAACAGCTTCACACAGCTCCACACGAGGTGTGGCAAACTAAGTTGCTAGTACTGCTCGTCTTTAGCTGCTTCTGATTGATCAGTTTAGAGAGGTACATCACGTTTCTCTAAAATGCTATTGACTAATGGGGCAGCTGGACGGGACTGAGTGTTGGGATTTTGACAGTGCAGTGAGGTTTGCTAGCAGCTAACGTTAGTTACTTTACATGGCAATAAAACGCCACTGAATGACCAAATTGATTTAACTTTTAACAATTTCGAGTAACACTGTTTCCATACAGAAAGTGTTGGTTAGTTGTTTATAACGTGACTATATTTATAACGTTTATAACATACTCCAGTTTCTGGTTTATAATTGAGGGCTGAATACAGCCGTGCTGAGGGGTTGTGGCTATTGCGCGACACACTGGTGAAAACCGTCTATAGCGTGTGTGTTTTCCTCTTAACTTAGTGGGTAGCTAGCTACCCAAAGCAAACGAAGTCTACTATTTTCTAGTACTCTTATTAGCCTGACTCATTTGTAATAAGTGCGTTTGTACGGCTAAAGTTTTGCATGGTATCCTATCGTCTGAGAACTGTAGCCTGATGCTAATGTAGAGGCTAGTGTTTTCTGCCTGCTTGCTAACGTGGACGCATGGATCTATTATTATCGGGACGCTAGTGTTTTCCGCCTGGACGAGACGACCAGCTGGACCATCGCCACACCAGATAGCGCAGCCTAGGTTTTTAAGCTCAATAAACACAGATTTAATGTGTCCTGAATTTATACCACTTGTCCTTTATTTGAAATCTTAAAGGACACGGTGTCCTGCAGCTGTGAGTGCTAGCGGAAACGCTGGATATAACGTAAGATTCGCGTGGGCTTTTGAACCTAATGACAGAGAGAGTTGAGGAGACTGAGGAGAGTTGAGAGAGAAACACAGCTGCTGCTATGTATGTATGGAGCGACTTCAACTTTCACTTTGGAAACAGGCGAGTTAAATTCACAGTTGAAGAATTGTACTCACTTTGGGTTGAAAACAGGAGAGAACGTGAATTTTGTTCTTTGTCTTAAAAGTTTTCACAACAAAACAACTGACTTCTCATGCGCAGGCGACATAAACAAGGGCACCCAGTTCAGACTTCAGAGAAGCAGTAGAGCGGAGGGGGAGGGGAGGCTTCTCTGAGTCTGAACTGGGTGCGCTCGTTTAATGCCGCCGGCGTGTCCCTCACGGTAAGTGGACTTGGTCTTTTTTATTATTAAAACGGCAAAATTTTAATTCAAACATATAATTAATCACGATGATCCGATGTAGAAGGCTCAGAGGTCGATGGGGGGTCGGCCCATCATGATTGTCGATGCCATCGTCCATCGTGCCAACTCTAGGATGCACAATGATATCAGCACGCCATCGGTATCGGCCGATAAATATCGGTATTGGCCCGGAGATTTCTGACAATAGACCTTATTCGATTGACGTCACTCACGTACGGGCACGCCCACTGCCGCCATGTTGTTGACATAGCGCAGCCGCTTTAAGTGACAACCTATGTAAGAGCAGAGTTTATAGGAAGCTAGCCGCCGTTAGCGTTACCTGTATCGTTCCAATTGTGTTCGGATGGTGACCTGCGTTACACACGGCTGTAGTAATGACAGCAATAAAGTCCCCGTGGTTTGTTTCTATCTCTACCGTCCACAGACATGAAGGGAGCGAGACAGAGGATACGTCAGCAGCACAGGAGATGTGTGGATAGTTAGGAGAGACAGGTGAAACTTTCTGACAGCTCCTCACAGCAAAGTCTGTTCACCTCGTTTTTTCTTTTGTTTATTATTACAGGCATTAACGGCAGCATGCAAACAACAACTCTGGGGTTTTTATTGCTGTCATCACTATCGCTATTTTGTAATGGAACAGAAATGACAATAAGGCTGTTACTATAGTTGTCAGCTGCAGGACGGTATGTCAACAATATGGCGCTGTCCGGGGTTAGCGAATAAGGTCTATATGACAGGCTGATAAAAAATGTATTTAGTTATGCCCAAATGACTAAATGCTCGACATTATTTCATAACCTAAGTCCAGTGAATGTGTACATTTTGAAAATAATTGTATTATTATTTTTTTATTTTTTTATTACAATAATACAAACAATACAATCCACCAAACCACCTCCCACACCGCCAACATACAATAAACACACAGTTGAGCAACAGAGCACAATTAAAACAGGACACTATAAAAAAATTACAGGCAAATTACAGACAAAATATATACATATACACACATACATACAACAAACATTTAACAAACAAAACATAAAATAGTGATGATCATCGTTGTCACTCTAAGGTTGGCCTTAATCTGTTCCATTTCTTATCATAATCTTTCGTTGTTCCCTGTCTATTTGCAATAATGCCTTAAAAGTAATGCTTTAGAAAAGAAAGAAAATGAGGGAGAGTCAATTGTTCTTTTCCCTCAAAAATAAATCTCTTAGCCAATAATATCACCGTATTTAGAATAACAGGACTTCCATTTCTTAATTCACCAAGTATAATTGTTTGAGGGCACATGGTAAGCACAATAAAAATTGAGTTGAAAGCTAGCCATCTCTTAATAGTCAACCAAAAAGTCACCACATGTGGGCAAAACCAAAATAAATGCAACATATCTTCAATTTCAGAATTACAAAAGCGACAGTTTTGATCCTTTTCCAAATCTCAAATAAAAAGCATTTTCCTTGTTGGCAGTATTTTGTATAACAAATTTAATTGAAAGTACCGTACTGTGACTTTCTGTCTATAATAGAACTATAGGTTAGATTGTATACCTGTCTCCATGGCAGTGGGATATCAAAAATCCCCTCCCAGTATGACTGAAATATCTGTGGCTTATCATTCAAATCGTATCCCGTTTTCAACAAACTGCTCCCAAAAAATAGGTTATCTATCAGTCAATATATTAGTATTAAACCATATAATTAGTTGCAAAATGGCATCAACAGAATCTGGTGGAAAATACAGGACGTGTAGCCATGCCTGTACCATGTCTTTAAAAAAGGGTGATCAATTGGTGAAGATCTTTTGTATACAATGAAAATGGGTTTTTGAAATTTGGACAAAAGCATGCTTAAAAATGGGATGGATGTTAGAAATAAGTCGTGAAGAGCTCCAATTGGGGTTCCAGTACATTTTTTCGATCCATGATGCCTTTAAAAATAGACTATTTTCTTTTGACTGAACTACACCCGCTAGTTGCTAGCTAGTTCCTACAAAAGAAAATAGTTCCTACATGAAACTGCTTACAACAAAGTCTGTGAATTATCTTGAGTAACCAGGTCATGATTTCTGGAAAGAGACAATGCTGTTGAGATTTTTAAATGTATTTTTTTGGTGCTCCAAGCAGTACAAGCCGAGTGCCATCCAGTTCCATTGTATTGGAGAGAAGGCAGCCATCTCTACGGCCGATATCTCCAAAACTCAAGCAACTAACACAAAACGAAATAGATGGATAAATAGCACTACCGGTACGAGGAAAAATATGTATTTTGGATTTTAGGGTGAGCTGTCCCTTTAAAACGCTTGAGATCCAAATCAATCTGAATAACATGGGATTTGAGGAACAAAAGCATAAATACATTCTATTCTCTGCAGCGTATCGCCTCCAATTGTTGCTCTGAATCGTAAACCGCATGGTATACAGTGGCCCATGAAACAAGAGACACTTTGATCCAATGCTTCTAGCCTATGGTGTACAGTTCTTCAACATATAAATGTACACTACATGTAACAGATAATGTAATAACACAGTATGTTACACACACACACACACACACACACACACACACACACACACACACACACACACACACACACACACACACACACAGGAGAACCAAGCTGTTATTCATCCACCTTGTGACACTGACTGCAGATAAGAGCTCCCAGTTGGCTGTGGAACGGAGGCTATCTCTGTCTGCTCCTGATTTATATGCTGCCGTTTTCACCACTCGTTGTTGATCCAACTCGGATGCAATATCACACTGTCCAGCACTGAATGTATGACCTTTACTGCACTACATGTATGTAAGAGTGAGAGGCTATCTGCCTATCTGCTTTTCTCTGTGAGCCTGTATTCATTGAAGAGTGCCCGTCTATACCCGTATATGTGCATGTGCTGCATGAGACTGTGCTATGTGTGTGTAATGTTAGAGTGTAGTGTCTTCACAGGCTGCAGTGACCCAGTGGGGCTTTAGCTTGACATGCAAGCTGACCAGCATGGAGGAGAATGATAGATGTAAGATAATGGGAAAGAAGAGTGGACAGAAAGAACAGTAGCCTAGTCTTAAGCCTCCTGTCAGTGGTAATCTTAGGAAAGAAGAGTGGACAGAAAGAACAGTAGCCTAGTCTTAAGCCTCCTGTCAGTGGTACTCTTAGGAAAGAAGAGCGGACAGAAAGAACAGTAGCCTAGTCTTAAGCCTCCTGTCAGTGGTAATCTTAGGAAAGAAGAGCAGACAGAAAGAACAGTAGCCTAGTCTTAAGCCTCCTGTCAGTGGTAATCTTAGGAAAGAAGAGCGGACAGAAAGAACAGTAGCGTAGTCCTAAGCCTCCTGTCAGTGGTACTCTTAGGAAAGAAGAGTGGACGGAAAGAACAGTAGCCTAGTCCTAAGCCTCCTGTCAGTGGTAATCTTAGGAAAGAAGAGCGGACAGAAAGAACAGTAGCGTAGTCCTAAGTCTCCTGTCAGTGGTACTCTTAGGAAAGAAGAGTGGACGGAAAGAACAGTAGCCTAGTCCTAAGCCTCCTGTCAGTGGTAATCTTAGGAAAGAAGAGTGGACAGAAAGAACAGTAGCCTAGTCCTAAGCCTCCTGTCAGTGGTAATCTTAGAAAAGAATAGCAGACAGAAAGAACAGTAGCCTAGTCTTAAGCCTCCTGTCAGTGGTAATCTTAGGAAAGAAGAGTGGACAGAAAGAACAGTAGCGTAGTCCTAAGCCTCCTGTCAGTGGTACTCTTAGGAAAGAAGAGTGGACGGAAAGAACAGTAGCCTAGTCCTAAGCCTCCTGTCAGTGGTAATCTTAGGAAAGAAGAGTGGACAGAAAGAACAGTAGCCTAGTCCTAAGCCTCTTGTCAGTGGTAATCTTAGAAAAGAATTGCAGACAGAAAGAACAGTAGCCTAGTCTTAAGCCTCCTGTCAGTGGTAATCTTAGGAAAGAAGAGTGGACGGAAAGAACAGTAGCCTAGTCCTAAGCCTCCTGTCAGTGGTAATCTTAGGAAAGAAGAGTGGACGGAAAGAACAGTAGCCTAGTCCTAAGCCTCCTGTCAGTGGTAATCTTAGGAAAGAAGAGCAGACAGAAAGAACAGTAGCCTAGTCCTAAGCCTCCTGTCAGTGGTAATCTTAGGAAAGAAGAGTGGACAGAAAGAACAGTAGCCTAGTCCTAAGCCTCCTGTCAGTGGTAATCTTAGGAAAGAAGAGTGGACAGAAAGAACAGTAGCCTAGTCCTAAGCCTCCTGTCAGTGGTAATCTTAGAAAAGAATAGCAGACAGAAAGAACAGTAGCCTAGTCTTAAGCCTCCTGTCAGTGGTAATCTTAGGAAAGAAGAGCAGACAGAAAGAACAGTAGCCTAGTCTTAAGCCTCCTGTCAGTGGTAATCTTAGGAAAGAAGAGCAGACAGAAATAACAGTAGCCTAGTCTTAAGCCTCCTGTCAGTGGGAATCTTAGGAAAGAAGAGCAGACAGAAATAACAGTAGCCTAGTCTTAAGCCTCCTGTCAGTGGTAATCTTAGGAAAGAAGAGCAGACAGAAAGAACAGTAGCCTAGTCTTAAGCCTCCTGTCAGTGGTACTCTTAGGAAAGAAGAGCGGACAGAAAGAACAGTAGCCTAGTCTTAAGCCTCCTGTCAGTGGTACTCTTAGGAAAGAAGAGTGGACAGAAAGAACAGTAGCCTAGTCTTAAGCCTCCTGTCAGTGGTACTCTTAGGAAAGAAGAGCAGACAGAAAGAACAGTAGCCTAGTCTTAAGCCTCCTGTCAGTGGTAATCTTAGGAAAGAAGAGCGGACAGAAAGAACAGTAGCCTAGTCTTAAGCCTCCTGTCAGTGGTAATCTTAGGAAAGAAGAGCAGACAGAAATAACAGTAGCCTAGTCTTAAGCCTCCTGTCAGTGGTAATCTTAGGAAAGAAGAGCGGACAGAAAGAACAGTAGCCTAGTCTTAAGCCTCCTGTCAGTGGTAATCTTAGGAAAGAAGAGCAGACAGAAAGAACAGTAGCCTAGTCTTAAGCCTCCTGTCAGTGGTACTCTTAGGAAAGAAGAGCAGACAGAAAGAACAGTAGCCTAGTCTTAAGCCTCCTGTCAGTGGTAATCTTAGGAAAGAAGAGCGGACAGAAAGAACAGTAGCCTAGTCTTAAGCCTCCTGTCAGTGGTAATCTTAGGAAAGAAGAGCAGACAGAAATAACAGTAGCCTAGTCTTAAGCCTCCTGTCAGTGGTAATCTTAGGAAAGAAGAGTGGACAGAAAGAACAGTAGCCTAGTCTTAAGCCTCCTGTCAGTGGTAATCTTAGGAAAGAAGAGCAGACAGAAATATCAGTAGCCTAGTCTTAAGCCTCCTGTCAGTGGTAATCTTAGGAAAGAAGAGCGGACAGAAAGAACAGTAGCCTAGTCTTAAGCCTCCTGTCAGTGGTAATCTTAGGAAAGAAGAGTGGACAGAAAGAACAGTAGCCTAGTCTTAAGCCTCCTGTCAGTGGTAATCTTAGGAAAGAAGAGCGGACAGAAAGAACAGTAGCCTAGTCTTAAGCCTCCTGTCAGTGGTAATCTTAGGAAAGAAGAGCGGACAGAAAGAACAGTAGCCTAGTCTTAAGCCTCCTGTCAGTGGTAATCTTAGGAAAGAAGAGCAGACAGAAAGAACAGTAGCCTAGTCTTAAGCCTCCTGTCAGTGGTAATCTTAGGAAAGAAGAGCGGACAGAAAGAACAGTAGCCTAGTCTTAAGCCTCCTGTCAGTGGTAATCTTAGGAAAGAAGAGCGGACAGAAAGAACAGTAGCCTAGTCCTAAGCCTCCTGTCAGTGGTAATCTTAGGAAAGAAGAGCGGACAGAAAGAACAGTAGCCTAGTCTTAAGCCTCCTGTCAGTGGTAATCTTAGGAAAGAAGAGCGGACAGAAAGAACAGTAGCCTAGTCTTAAGCCTTCTGTCAGTGGTAATCTTAGGAAAGAAGAGCAGACAGAAAGAACAGTAGCCTAGTCTTAAGCCTCCTGTCAGTGGTAACCTTAGGCTTCTTTTTTGAAGATGGTCACTCCGTGGATCCCCTGCGGAGTTGAGAATTGGACTGGGACATCACAAAGTAGTGAATGGGTGGGTCTGATGATGTCTTCTAATTATGAGGATTGAGCCCCCCTCCTAATCTCTCAATCCCCCCTCTGCGCTCTCTAAAACGTGGATCCCTCCAACAGTTTTACCTTGGTTGTGACATTTGTCATGAGATAAAAAAAAAGGCAAGGTGTGTGTGGGTGCGCACGTGCGAGCGTACAAGCCCAGCATTTCAGCTCCCTGATTCTTCCAATGGCCAGAGAGAATGAAATGTCACTTCCCTGTCACTCCTCTCCTCCCTCTGGCTACACACTCACTCCTTTTGTCTGTTGTTTATTTCTCTGCTCTTTTGAATAAATCTTTAATTTAATCCAGTTTGACAATAACATCAGCCTCAGTCCTCGCCTCCTCTCTCCACACACACACACACACACACACACACACAAAGGTAAGATGAGGGGGTGGGGCCTCGCCTCCTCTCTCCACACACACACACACACACACACACACACACACACCAAGGTAAGATGAGGAGGTGGGGAGAAAAACTTGTGGAATATAAATTGCTCGTCGTTGTTCTTCATAATGCCAGTGTTGTATGCTGTCTTGGTTAAAAGGCCACTCCTGACAGTTTGTTTTCTCCTCCCCTCCTATAGAGATGAGGCTCACTCCTTCTACTTACTGTTATTTCCTCACTCACCCAATCCACCACCTTTCTCCATAAACATTTAGCAGGTGATCTTTTACAGAGCCTCATCATATTCATTAATTCATCTAAAATGTAGATTCTAAATCAACATATCGAACAACATGGAGTTACCAACAAGCCTCTTAACTCATTGAGTGCCAGCCACTTTTGGACAACGGACGCTCCCAGTGCCAGAGTTTCAGAGCGTTTTCAGTGATTTCTCGAGGCCCACAGAATATTGTGTGATATTACTATGTAAACACCGAACACGCACAAAGAACGAGGAGACTCTCTTCTATCATCTGCAAAAAAAAGTTTATTGATCCCATTTTCCGTTCTTTAGTTATGAGCCGGAGAAGATAGCTTGATTTAGCCAAAAACAGCAATTTTTTTCTAGAAGCTGAGATAATGAGCCTTTTGTGAAATTAAACATTTCAAGCACATCATTGACTCTGAAGCTAATATTTTCTGATATAATGACACCTCAAAAATAATTTCCTTCAATAAAAGAGTGAAAACAAAGGAATTTTGTTTGGCCAAATAATATGTTTTAGCTGCAACCAGCAGCGCTGGCCCCTGCGTGCGCAGACCCTACACCTTCTTGCTGGTCTTGATTTACTGCTGGTGGGCATCAGATAGCCTATTCTAGCTTGTTTGCTCTCTATGCATCGAGCCTGCTGCTGCCTGGGTGTGTGTGTACTGTCAATGGTTGTATGCTGTAGTGCCTTGCGTGCCCCACCCCCCTCCTCCTCCTCCTCCTCCGTGGTGGGAGGAGTCGAGTGTCTCTGCTGCGGTTTGCTCTGAGTTTGATCTGCACTGAAAAGTCCGCTGCCTGCATCCCCCCGCTTTTTTACAGCGTGTCCTCGGCTCCCAGCTGAGAATAATGTAACTTTTCAGAAAGACGCTGGTGTCGCCGTGTCGGCAACTAAATCATATGGATGGACTATCGCAGCGGACACGGATGGGGCTCAATTGTGGCAGCAGATGACTGCTGTTCACAGGCACAGCTAACGTTATGCTTCAAGCATATCGATGCGATTTCCGTTTCCTCATGACTTCTTCTCTCTTTTCTCCTGGCCTTTGTCTAATCGGGAGGGCACTGTCGCCACCTAAGGGTTCTGTAAAATAGGTTAGACACATTCAATAGCTCCCATATTGTAAGAGGCGATGTAAGAGGCTTAGATCGACATCCCCCCGTCAAAATATGAATTTGGAGTTATTGACGCCATTTGGCGTCGCTGGCAGCCTACGGTAAATTTCTCCTGACGCCATTTGGCGTCGCTGGCACTCAATGTGTTAAAGGAACACTCTGCCATTTTTCAACTAGCTCTGTATCATTACAACATCAGTAGTATATCAGAAAACTGTAAACAGTTTTGAAGACCTTCAGTTAATTTATCAGTTTTTGAGACTGGATCTGAGTTAAATTGTGGACCAGTGGTGTCATTCATGTACAAATGACATCACTGGTCCACACCTTAACTCAAGTCAACTCTCAATAACTGTCAAACTAAATGAATGACTGCAAAACTGTTTACAGTTTTCTGATATACTACTGATGTTGTAATGATAAAAAGCTGGTTGAAAATGGGCGGACTGTTCCTTTAACAATCACTGTATGATCAATCTGCATCAATATGCTTCTAGGACTTTGGCTTGACTGTACCAACAAATTATCTGCCAAGATGGGCAGAGCAGTTGCCATTACAAGAAAGTGTGCACCGTTTCTTATAACTTTATTGTTTCGCCAAATTGTTTGTTCATTGGTTCTATGTCATCTGGATTATTACTCGGTGGTATGGTCATCTGCTTCCAAAGGTCTACTCAGAGAGTTACAAGTAGCACAAAACAAGGCAGCTAGACTGGTCCTGGGCTGCTCCCCTAGGTCTAGCATAGCGGATGCACGTCTCACATTGCTTAGTGTTGAGGAAAGACTATTGGCCAACTTATATATTTTCATAGTTATTCAAACTCAGACTCAGACTCAAACTCAGAAATGTATTTACAATAACATAGTTCAAATATTCATACACACTCCACCAGAGTGGCAAGTGGTGGAAGGGATGATTTTACTCTGACCAAAATCCAACTCCATGTAAAAAGCTGTGCTACAGGGCTATCCTGTCATGCAACTGTATTCCAAGTCATATTTGTTCCATCAAAGGAAATGCATGTTTTAAAAGCAAACTCAGATCCCACATACACTCACACACACTATTCTGAGCTTTTATCACATCTCTTTTCCTCCGCTTTCTATGTTTGTTTTTGTTCATTGATTACATAGAAGTGTGCATAATACTAACATACGTCAGCATGTTAGTATTTAGGTCCATTGGCTAGCTAGAGGGCTATACATTGTTTTGTCTGGTTTTAGATTTGCTCTTAATTCTTCTTTCTTCTTCTTCTTTCATTCTCTTTTTCTTATTTGTTAATGTCTTTTTCATTGCTTGTCTGTCATGTAATTTTCATATTGTTGTCTTGGACCCCAGGAATACTAGCTGTTGTCTAGGCATCAGCTAATGGGATCCTTATAATAAACAAATATGTCATTGTCAAATTAATTGTGATACCTTAATAACAAATGAGACCATGTCCATGTCGAGTTGATTGGTAGCCTGGATCTCATGGAAGGTTATTCTCACTGACTAGTGTCCCTCAAGAGTTTCCCACATTTGCCATAAACTGTTCCTCTTTGTCACAAAGAGTTGCTGGTCCTTGTCCCCCGTCCTTCTCCCTGGTGTCACTCTGCATGCATTTTTATTGATGAGAATAAATCTGTCCTTTGTCCATCAGCCTTTCACTCCTTCCTCTATCTGCCTTTGCATGTAATTCTGGCTCCATTTGCCCCTATACCTGTTTTGTGCCATAAAGCAATTTCACTTGTACCACAAAGCAAACCAGCATATTTCCTGTGAAATACAATGTGCTGACACAGTGTAAAATGCAGTGTAGAGGCTGCACATTTTCTTAGTGATTGTGTTGTTTGTTTGTTGTTGTTGTAATTTTCTCAAATTTAATGTAGTAATTAATTTACTGATG
The DNA here is from genome assembly GCF_964638095.1 of Poromitra crassiceps. Taxonomy (NCBI): domain Eukaryota; kingdom Metazoa; phylum Chordata; class Actinopteri; order Beryciformes; family Melamphaidae; genus Poromitra; species Poromitra crassiceps. The sequence continues at coordinate 42,202,241 of NC_139624.1, forward strand.
CTGCATGCAGGCCATTTAATTACTAAGAATGACGATATGATATGAGGAATGAAATGAATGGTAACATTCATGTCATCATGTTCTATTTCACACATGCTTTGCCCTCTAACAGGGCTCTATTGGCTCCCACTTGTCTAGTCGCCTCAGTGTACTGAGAATGTGCATGCACACACGTGCAAACCCACCGGACACTCGTCTGCTCTATTTTTCGGGCGAGCCACGAGTGATTGTGTGAAGCCAAGCAGGAAGACAAAACAGAGCTTCTGGTGTGAATGGTCAGGTTCCTGTGTGAAGCCAAGCAGGAAGACAAAACAGAGCTTCTGGTGTGAATGGTCAGGTTCCTGCTGGAGCTGAATTTACGTGCGGCACCGCTTTCGGATGTGGTGTGTTTGCAGCATAGAGGGCCTCACACTATGAATGGAAAGTGGCACCTCATTCAGCAACCACTTTTTCTTCAGCGCCTGATGAAAATGATGCCTAGGCATCATCTGAGACCAACACCACTAAATACTGGCCAGGCTGCCCCAGCCTGATTGCGATGATGGATCTGCATGCCATGGATGGTGTCTGCAGGGCTCCCTCCATGGTGAGACACTGGCAGTGTTGGGCTAATTTCGAACGCTATCAGTATCAAAGTTCCCCTGAACTCGAGCTCTGCTGTGACAACGGTGAGCCGGAGGCCGGCGTCTCACCTGGCCCAAGGAGTCAATCAGCTGGCTCCTATCTCCGGCCTCTGATTTTTCAAATGTCCATGGGAAAGGCGCTATCTGCCGCTCTGGTCCATAAAGAGCCTGTTCCTATCACCCTACAGCTGATAGCTCTCTGTCCTCGTCCCACAAAGGAAATTGGCCAGAGCGGCGATCACAGTCATCATTTTGCACTCTGCTCTCTTCCCACACAGGAAGCGCAGCGGAGTAGTGATCGGTGTGGTGGTTCAGTAACCCCCTTCCCCCACCCCCGATCTTCGGGCCGAAATCGGGCGGCTGATGGTCTCAGTATCACCCTCCCACCCTGCTGTCGCATGGGACAAGAGAAAGGAAGCCGGAAGGCTTTTAGTGCTCCGTCTTCCACACGGAAAACACACCACAGCAGAGAGCGACTGATCATTTGGGTAACCACTCCCCGCTCTCCAGTCTCGTGATTTGGCGAATTGCCATGCTTTGGAGGCTGTATCGGCAACGTTGACCCACCCCATCGTGCTTCAGGATGACAGGATGCATCGCAGACAGTCGTTCCGAACTCTCCACGTTTTGCCATGAAAGACGATGGATAAACAACAGATCGGTGCGCAGTTTCTTCAGCCTGCCTCAATGATGGAAGAGCGGCCTCTCAACCATTTAAACCGGCGGATGAACTCCAGACGGCAGATCCTTTATGAAGCATGGAGAATCAGTCGCCTGCCCGGTTTGAACAAGATTTCGGTCCCTCACCTCCACTGCTCCCCAGTGGGACCTGCCTTTGGTCTTGGAGGCTCTGTCTAGGAGTCTTTTGAACCGATTCAGCAGATTTCTCTTTTTCTTTTTCTTTTTTCATATTTTATTTTATAATTTTCAGAACATAGAAAACAAAAAACAGGCTCAGACAAAAAACAAAAACAAACAAAACATACATATACCAACATTAATATTACAAAATGGCGCTACCAGCCGCATCAAGTTCCCATGTGCTTGTAAGAAATGTGCGTGGAATCCCATGCAAGGGGTCCATGAGAAGTCAGCTGAGCAAGTTACTTGTCGTTCTTAACCTCATCTAAGTAGACTAGAAATGTGTCCCAGATGATTGTGAATTTCCTACATGAATTGGTCCTCAGGTACCGGAGTCTCTCCATATGTATAACCGAGACCATGTCTGTCAGCCACAGCTGAAAAGAAGGTGGAGAGGGAGACTTCCACTCCTTCAAAATGAGTCTCTTGGCGATAGTCGTCCCCTGCATCAGAGACTGTTGTATAGCTGTAGGGAGGAGCAGAGAGGATTCTGAGCAGCCAAAGATGGCGAGTTCCGCCTCCGGCTGAAGGGTTATTTTATAAGCCTTAGAGTACCAATCAAATATTTTGGCCCAGAATCCAGATAGTGAAGGACAAAACCAAAAAGCATGGGATAATGTACCCTCTGACACCCGACACCTATCACATAGTGGTGAGACAGAAGGGTAGATCTTGTGCAAACTGGACTTTGAATAATGAAGACGATGAGTTACCTTAAATTGGATCAGTTGGTGTTAGGTGTTAACTGAACAGTGCTGGACTATAGGTAGACTCCTGTCCCATATAATCTCAGACAAGTCAACATCAAGTCAGCAGATTTCTCTTAAGCTGTTGTCGGTCATAAAGTGAGTGACTTGTGCACTCTTTCGGTCCATCTCAGCTCTTTGCTTATACATGGGGACCTAAGTGGCGCCTGTAGTGGATGCATCATCGTCATCATCATCATCACACATCGGGACCTTCCTTACACCCTACTAAGCCTTTTCCTCGATAATGATCAGGAGAGTGGTGTGGGAAAGTGGTTGGTTTGTTAAAAGATCAGAGAACTCCGCCAGGAACACTTCCTGGGGATTGGAACCAGAACCCTCTCGGCAAACAAGTCATAAATACCAGCTCACAAACCATTGGCCTTTGATGAAACTGCAGGCACCAAGAGTCTGAATTGACCTTTTGTGGAAAGTTATTAAAACGTGAGAAAATGGATGTAGACAGATGAAACTTTAGGAATGACATTGGATTGACTTTTAATGCTTGCAAGTTATTTTGTGTGTGACTGAGATATGTTTATGATACTTATTCATAATATTCAAATTATGCATCTTTACATGGGACTTAGTCATGTTTGATATTGGAACACTTGGTATAGTGTGCTGTATGCATTCATATTACTGTATTCCTATGTTGATAAGGTGTATTGCATAGAACTGGGAGACAATACTAAAGTTTTGTGCATATGAAATGAGAAATTTCGTGCCACATACACAGCTTTTTGTGTGCTATGCACTATGCAGACAGAGTGACTGGCAAGCCCCGCCCACTAGCTCTGTGAGGGAATATCACAGGCTTATGTGCTAGTGGGAAGGGACCCTCCGGTGTGGCATGAGATCTGCATAGCAGCGTCCTGGTCGATGCCCTGTCTATTCATCAGGTTCTAACTTCTATCTGTTGGATGTGTCTGGGTCTTTCTCTGGTTCTATACTGGGACACAAGACCTGTGAAGAAATTACCTACTAGGCGTGTTGAAGCTTGATGGAGAGCCACTGGGTTGGCCAGCGTTACACCTTACGGTTTGTCAACATGATTAAGTGTAGCGTTGTTTTTTCATGCCCCCCATTCTATGGACATGGGTGTGTGTGGAACCATATCTGGCTGCCCTATTGATCCACCTTTGATCATAGAACTAGAGTTATAATACGTACAGTATCTATTGTTATTGCCCAGTACTTCAGTGTATTTCAGGGTTGTACCTACCTCACTGCTCTAAGGGGAGTTGGTTTCCTCTGAAGAAGCAAGGCAGGACAGACTGAGCAGTGCTTTGACTCCTCTGTCAGGTGAGGGCGAAGCAGCAAGCCGTAGCTATGGCAACAGGGAAACCGGGATAAGATGGTGGTCAGCTGAGGAGATTGAAGTCAATAACCGCTTTAAAAGCTCTTCTCTCGGCCTTAAGAGCTTTGCTGTGCTGGCTGTAAAAAGCACACACACATCGTGGCATGGACAAACACACACACACACACACACACACACACACACAAACAAAGCCTTTTACCGTAGTTGCTGATTTAGTGACTTTATTACTTTGCAAATGGTTGGGAAACCCACTCGCAGTCTTTATTGCTTTCTTTATTATTTTATGTTTTCCGGTAACACCTTATCATTAATAAAAGGTAAATTGATGGTTAATTCAACTTTATTTAATACAGTTGTTATTTTACTGTTGGCAAACAATGATTTTTTTTTTTTTTCATTTTAGTTTAGTTTATTTCGATCAGAAATAAAAGAATATTCACAGAATAAAAAAACAGAAAACAAAAGAGGATACATAAGGCTGACCGAAAGGGTTTAGGGCTGAAGCTAACTAGCTTGTTAAATGCCCTTACCCTTATACCTTTACGTTATATGTAAACATATGCATACACATGGATACATACATGCATTAATTTACACACACATATAGCACATGCTCCTACTTATACATACATGCCCATACACACATAGGCTACCTACCACCTATACATATAATTACACATACATAGCTAATACCAAACATACTACAAGAAATACAAGTATCCCATAAGTCCTGATTATGTACCATCACGTCTATACTTCTCCAGAATAATGTTTCTATACTTTTTTTTGAATTGCGCAAGATTCACGATATCCTAAATGATAATTAATGTTTACCCAGTATTTATTAACATTTACAAAGTATTGTAACGAGGTGGGTTTGTGTGCTACTGTAAGTGTGTGGGATTGACATGTCTGTGGGGAATTACGGGGGGTCTGTGAAGGCGACATGTGGCCAGTGGGTGGGGTGAGAGGGGGGTTCACCTGTGATTGGCTGGGGGGAGGGGAGCTGTGGGCGAGAGGGGAACAGCTCGGAGAGTTGGTGTGTGGAGCCTGAGGGAGACGGCTGTGTTTGGGGAGAGCGGAGAGCTAGGAGGGAGCTAGCGTGGTTTTGGTGTGTGTTGTGGGGTTGTTTTGGCGTGGGCTACGGCTGACAGTAGCCCTGGAAACTGTGTGTTAACAGAATAAAGTGCGGTGACTAGATCCTGACTCTCGCCTGCTTCCTGACAATGCTACAGTATTATAAACATCAGTTGCAACTTCATAAAAGCAGTCAAATAATATTTATAGGTCTGTCCTCCTTGCAGCTGATCTTTATAAAACTTTGTAAATAATAATAATAATAATTGATTGGATTTATATAGCGCCATTCTAGATACTCAAGATACCACCATTGTTAATAAATACTGGAGCCCGACCGCTACTGGATTTCTGAGGCCGATACCGATATTAGGGAGTAAAAAAATTCCGATATAGATATATCGGCCGATATATCTATATCTTTCTATATACGATATTTCATAATTTCTTTTGCAATGATCCCTCAAATATCAAACACTTGACAAAGATATGACTTGACATGACTTGAGATATGTAATGGAGGCAGGATACAGCTTTACAGCTTATCAATAAACTTTATAGTCCAAACTGACATCAATGCAATGAAACAGTAAACATCACTAGGAATTTAATAATGATAAATAACTAGAAATACAAAAACACAAATAGAACATATATATATATATATATATATGTAACTTGAGTTAAGAAAAAGGATCAAATATACACAACATGCGGTCTATACGAAGGATCAGCCGGGCAGCATTTTGGTAAACAAACCACGTCACTGGGTGGCAACGGCAATTAAACCCTATGGAGCCTGAGTTTGAGCATCTGACTCTAGCCGACTGACCGTGTTTACAATTTAAAAAACACGGTCACAGTTCACACAACTTTAACACGACATGCATATATTATACATCAAACTCTTGAGCTAATTCTGCTCTCACTCAGAATGTCAAAATATAAGCGATGTGATGTATACTTCAATCATGAGATACCGGTCGGTAAGAATCAGAATCAGAATCAGAATCACTTTTATTGCCACAGTATGCAAGTTACATACGAGGAATTTGTCTTAGTGTCTGTATGCAGCGTAGCGGTCACATCAATATACAGGGATAAGAAGTAGGAAGATAACTAAAGGCAATCGCAAAGTTGCAAGTGCAATCAAATCGAATCAAATCGAGTCAATATATACAATATGTACATGAGTGGTGAAGTGTTCTGTGGATGATAAATATGAATTTCCGTTGGATTTACATGAGATTTACAGACTGAGTTAAATAGACGTTAAATAGGCAGTGGATTTACATGCAGGTTTAACAAGAGACTTTATTTAGCAAATGGCGTGCATGACAAGTACTTAAGCGTATGACTCCCTTGTAAGATGGTGCTCCTCTTTAGGTGAGAGGGCGGCATCTAATTGGGCTAGAAGAGAGAATCCCCCCCCCCCCGGAGTCAAGACTTGTTGGTGGTGGACTGGGGAGGTGGGTGGGGTGAAATGACGCTTCAGAGGATGGTTTCAGGAGGAATAATATAAAGTGTTGCCTGTTTTTCTTTTAATATAGTATACAGCAGAGATACATGATGGGGGAGAAATTAACTGACATGCAGCTAGCCTGGGTGAACCCAACCTTCAACGTGACGTCACAGACTATGCCTGTAACGTAAGTTTGGTGACTGATAGTACATAGAGGTCACGTGGAGGCTGGGTTTACCCAGGCTAACAGGCAGCAACAGCTTGTGATGTCCAGACTGCATGGTACTGTATGTGCCTTTGACAACCACAAAGCACCCCACTTTTTTATCAACCTTGCATGCTTGCAAGGCATGGCACGTCTCAAATATTGATCCCTAGTACTGAACCAATGTACCTCTTTCAGCTGCCAAAAGTCAATGTATGTTTCAAAAATATATAGGATGTGTAATTTTCTGGGTTTACCTCAGGAGATTCTGCTGTTGGAGCGTCCACGTAGTGCAGAGGGTCACAGGTTCGAGCCTCTGTATTACCTCCTGCTTGGTTGGGCGTCCATACAGGCATAAAGCTGCCTTCACATGATAAACCATCTCTTCTCTTGCCGTGAGGTAGAGCGGAGAAAGGTCAGCGGTAAGTAGGTCAAAGTTTATTAATTCGTTAATTTGAACTTTGATCACAGCGCAAGGTGGCGCCACACCAAGGGTAGCGCTGCCGCCTAGTTGAGAGGCAGCGCTCTCCCCCGTCGGTCGGGGCGCCGGTTCAGGGGGAGGGGAACTGGGGGGATTAGCGTGACCCTCCCATGCGCTACATGCTGCCGTTGAAAATTCTCGCTGTCAGGTGAAAAGAAGCGGCTGGCGACTGCACATGTATCGGAGGAAGCATGTGCATGGATTCTCCCCAGATCGGCAGAAGGGGTGGAGCAACGACCGGGACAGCAGGGTGAATTGGACATGTACAATTGGGGAGTAAAATCATAGGAAAATACGAAAAAACTTGATCAAAAAAAGAAAAAAAAATTGTTTGTTCTGTTTGAGGCCACAGAGACCCACCCGAAAAGCCTTGTGTGAGTGTGTGTGAAGACGGGTCAGCGAGGACACACACTCCCTTGGTCTCCCTCGCTGCTCACTTAGGACCAGTGTTTTCTGTCTTTATTTTCCATTCTCTCACTCACTTCCTTTTCTCATTCTCTGTATTTGTCTGCCTCTCTCACCCACTCAATCTGTGTGTGTGTGTGTGTGTGTGTGTGTGTGTGTGTGTGTGTGTGTGTGTGTGTGTGTGTGTGTGTGTGTCTCTCTCTCTCTCTCCTCTTACAGTCCTTTGTCTCACGCCATCCTTGATACTTTATCTCTTTCTGCCCCATCCTCCCTCTCTCTCATTCCATCTTTTATCTATGCTGATGGGTTTCACTGCGGGGGGTCACTCAGGTCTACTTTTAAGAAGCGGCATGAGCGAAATGTGTCTCATTTTTCTCCTTAAGTGGATCATTTGTATTTATTTGCCCCCCTCGGTACTGACGCCTGTCTTAACTAGAGAAAACATGAGGGCTTTTTAAGGGGGAACCGCCGTCCAACCCTTAACCCTATTAACCCCTAAGTGGACCCAAATGATGATAAATAGACAATGTAGTGATTTGGAACTTAATCTGGTGGTAGGCTTGGCTAATCCATACTATCTATCGATGTAGCTATGTGTTGTTTGTCTGTGCGTGTCTGTGTGTGTGTGTGTATGTATGTGTATGTGTATGTTTTTTTTGTATTGTATACATTTGTGTATAGGTCTTTTGTTTTGTGTATACAAGGGCATAGGAAGGAGTTAGTTATTGAAGGAAACAAACATTGGCTGCCTGCATATGCGTGTGTGTGTGTGTGTGTGTGTGTGTGTGTGTGTGTGTGTGTGTGTGTGAGAGAGAGAGAAAGAGAGAGAAATCTGATCAAGTTGGATCACTTTTAATAGAAACTTGGTAGAATTATATACATTTTGATCACACTAGTTTACCTGATGTCTTTATTTATACTTTTTCCCTGTCTTGGTCCAACTCTAGTTTCATTGGGGTGAGGAGGAAACTGTCTCTGTCCTGCAATTAGCCAACGCATAACATTCATTCTAGCTCTTGGAGGTGGAAGATGATTGACATTGAAGACGAGACTAACTTTAGCAATAGCTAGTTCACTTGACATACAGTGTTTCTACTGCATATGTGGGTGATGTGGCTAGCCAAACTAAGCTAGTGCTAAAGTGTGAAGAAAGATGGACAATACAGATGGTCTGGCAGTGTTACTTGTTTGACTCTAGACTCAGCCCTCAGTCTTAATCCGTTTCACTCCTGTAAGACTGAGAATATTACTATTTAAATCTTTGCATAACGTTAGGTGGCGCTGTTGGAAGCCTTGCATCGGAGAACCAATCATGAGTGTTTTGGGCGGGCCTGCTTTCTGGGGGCAGTGACGCTCATGCAGAACCAGTGTCTCGCAAAACATCGCCGCGTTTGCGGAGAAACATATTAATCACTTAGAAACAAACATAACCTGTTAATATGACGTGTTTCATCCGGCCCCGGCGGCTAGAGGTCTTTCCCCCAGCGATAAGCCCGACTCCCGAGGCTAACGTTACAGAGCCTGCTGATGACTCACAGTAGCAAGCAGACCACTTCTGGGTAGGAAACATTATTGTAAAATAAACAACAGCTATAAATTTTGTTTGGAGCATATCAGCTTCATGCTCTGTGTTAGGACTATGATAAATGGCATTGCCGCTACCAAATAAAATTCTAATAATAAATGTAGGCGTGTCTGCTGCCGGCCGTTCTCGCCGGGCTCGGACAGACAGTTTCTGACAGTGAAATTCCCAGACGTTTGGTGGCGCAGCTCACCAAACGTCTGGGAGCCGAGACTAGTTTGACTCCTACTCACACTATTGCCAGGGAAAAACGTAATGTTGATCGTTAACATTCAGCTTCTTATTACGTTTTTTGCACTCTTCTAAAAAACACAAAAAAATGATCTTGTTTTGCATGGTTTTCCATAACCTGCTCATTACCACTGGCTGGTCCAACGCTAATTTATTACCACTAATATGGTCTAAACATGTCAGAGGAAGGAGGCAGTACTCTTACTTCAATTAGAGCTAAAGTCTTTCACAATAAAAGTCAAATGAGGAATTAGTGACCTCTAAGCTTAGGCATGTACAGTAATGAGCAGTTAATTTCTTTGCAGGGGACAATTAAATGCTTTTCAGTATTGGAAGGAACATGTCCCCTGTGTTGCCCCTGCTTCCTATGCCTGTGTGTGTGTGTGTGTGTGTGTGTGTGTGTGTGTGTGTGTGTGTGTGTGTGTGTGTGTGTGTGTGTGTGTGTGTGTGTGTGTGTGCGTGCGTGTGTGTGTGTGTGTCTGTGTCTGTGTCTGTGTGTCTGTCTCTGTCTGTCTGTCTGTCTGTCTGTCTGTCTGTGTGTGTGTGGCCGGGGAGGGGGGTGTCTGTGCGGGTGTGTATGTATGCATGTCTACATGTATCTGTTTTGGCATCTGTGTGTGTATGTGCATCTCTTGGTTAACTTTTTCTTTGTTCAGAGTAATATCGAACGTGGAATTATGACAGATGAACGTACACGTTGCCAGATGTGTCTCACAGTGTTCAACGATTGAAGCATGGCGTATCCTTAACAGAGATCTATGGACATCATTTGAGCACATAGCTCTACATGGCTGTCAGTGTTACAGCAGATGTTAGTCATGGTCAATATATGTTTGTTTGAAAAATGGAGTGATATTGTGCCCCACAAAGTCCTATGGTAACGGCACATGCATATTGTATGAAGATCCCAACATCGATCTCAGTAGGTCCCCAGCTTACAGTCAATATGGTCTTTGAAAAATGTAGCAGTAGCCATACAAAGCCATCAGGCTGCTTTCCCTCTATCAGCATTGCTGACTTGTGCAGTGGAAGGCTTGAAAGAAGGGCTTGTATTGTATTAGATGATATAGGGACACCTTGAGGAGAGGGAGACAGACAGACGGTGAGAAGGGCCGAGCAGGTAATCTGTTCTGCTTTATTACATGTTAAATGGGACACGTTCATCCTCTCCTCTCCTACCTTCTCCGCCCCTCCTTTCACCCTCTATCTATTTATGCTCTCTCCTATAGGAAGACTTTCACAAAGCAAGTCAGCAGAGAGCAACGCCTTGTGTATAGGTGGACCGTCTCCCTCTGCTTGTCCTACTGTCTCCTCCTCTACCTGCTCCTCGTGTATAGGTGGACCGTCTCCCTCTGCTTGTCCTACTGTCTCCTCCTCTGCCTGCTCCTGGTGTATAGGTGGACCGTCTCCCTCTGCTTGTCCTACTGTCTCCTCCTCTGCCTGCTCCTCGTGTATAGGTGGACCGTCTCCCTCTGCTTGTCCTACTGTCTCCTCCTCTACCTGCTCCTGGTGTATAGGTGGACCGTCTCCCTCTGCTTGTCCTACTGTCTCCTCCTCTGCCTGCTCCTCGTGTATAGGTGGACCGTCTCCCTCTGCTTGTCCTACTGTCTCCTCCTCTACCTGCTCCTGGTGTATAGGTGGACCGTCTCCCTCTGCTTGTCCTACTGTCTCCTCCTCTACCTGCTCCTGGTGTATAGGTGGACCGTCTCCCTCTGCTTGTCCTACTGTCTCCTCCTCTACCTGCTCCTCGTGTATAGGTGGATGTCTCCCTCTGCTTGTCCTACTGTCTCCTCCTCTGCCTGCTCCTTGTGTATAGGTGGACGTCTCCCTCTGCTTGTCCTACTGTCTCCTCCTCTACCTGCTCCTCGTGTATAGGTGGATGTCTCCCTCTGCTTGTCCTACTGTCTCCTCCTCTACCTGCTCCTGGTGTATAGGTGGACGGTCTCCCTCTGCTTGTCCTACTGTCTCCTCCTCTACCTGCTCCTCGTGTATAGGTGGATGTCTCCCTCTGCTTGTCCTACTCTCTCCTCCTCTACCTGCTCCTCGTGTATAGGTGGACGCCTCCCTCTGCTTGTCCTACTGTCTCCTCCTCTACCTGCTCCTCGTGTATAGGTGGATGTCTCCCTCTGCTTGTCCTACTCTCTCCTCCTCTACCTGCTCCTCGTGTATAGGTGGACGCCTCCCTCTGCTTGTCCTACTGTCTCCTCCTCTGCCTGCTCCTGGTGTATAGGTGGACGTCTCCCTCTGCTTGTCCTACTGTCTCCTCCTCTGCCTGCTCCTCGTGTATAGGTGGACGCCTCCCTCTGCTTGTCCTACTGTCTCCTCCTCTGCCTGCTCCTGGTGTATAGGTGGACGTCTCCCTCTGCTTGTCCTACTCTCTCCTCCTCTACCTGCTCCTGGTGTATAGGTGGACGTCTCCCTCTGCTTGTCTTACTGTCTCCTCCTCTACCTGCTCCTGGTGTATAGGTGGACGCCTCCCTCTGCTTGTCCTACTCTCTCCTCCTCTACCTGCTCCTCATGTATAGGTGGACGTCTCCCTCTGCTTGTCCTACTGTCTCCTCCTCTGCCTGCTCCTGGTGTATAGGTGGACATCTCCCTCTGCTTGTCCTACTGTCTCCTCCTCTGCCTGTTCCCCCTCATTATTCTCCCTGCATAGCCCGTCTTACCCCTGCACCCTCCCTCCCCCACGTCTCTCCCTTTTGCGTCCTCTGTCTCTTGGCTACATGTGTCTACAGGTGCACCATCGTAGGATCTTAAAATGCTCATATAACTTCAACATGCGCACGTCTCTGTCTCCATTTCTCTGATAAAACATCTCATCTCAATGCAGTGCCCCTCTCTCCCTCTGTCATATCTTTCCCCCTCCCTCTTTTCTTCTCTCTCTCTCTATCTCTCCCTCTGTGATTTATGAGGCAGAGCCTAGAAACTATACTGTAGATATATATATCTTAACCAACCTCACTCCTCCCTTTCATTGCTGCTCCTATCGGTGGATCAAGGCAATGGGGACTTGGGGAGGGGGTGGGGGGTGTTGGTATAGAGACCTTTACTGCTACTGATGGCACGATGTGAGACCCCTATATGGCTGTTGAGATTTATTGTCCCCCGGGGTACAGGGGTGCAGTACACACACACACACACACACACACACACACACGCACGCACGCACGCACGCACACACACACACAAATAACCAACTGTATCTCGGTAGATGTCTCTATTTGTTTCAGTGTCTCCCACTATGTGAAATTTCATTAAATATCCCATGAGCCTCTTGGGTCAGGAAGGGAGGGAAAGAGAGAGATGGTGAGATAAAGAGGGAGTGAGAGAGAAGGGGGTAGTGGTGGGGACTTTGAGTGGCAGCGACTGGTTATATTACCTATATATCCTGAAGAAAAATCATTTGATTTGTGCATGTGTGAACATTTATACTACTGTACTATATGAGCGTGTATGCGTGTGTGTGATTGATGAGCGTGTGTGTGTGTGTGCGTGTGCGTGTGTGTGTGTCTGTGTGTGTCTGTGGAGCGATGTGTGTGTGACAGCTGTATGAAGGACAGGTGAAGAGCAGCACTGTCTCCATTCAGACCTGAACAAAGAGCATTGTAAAACCACGACTGATCCGCTCTTACTGGTATCTCACCCAAAAAGATCATTAACCAATTAAGCACAACTCTGATCTCACATTCAGAACCAACCAGGGGTGAAAAATGTCAAGTTCCCCCCAATCTTCTTATTTCCCATACTGTAGATCATTTAACAGCAGTTAAAAAAGAGGTTTTTGACTCCCTTTGGGACTAAGACTGAGTGAGCGTCCCTGTTTACGAATGCCTTACTACTCAGGTTACATGGGAACTGGATGATTCCTAGTTGTTTTTAGACTGTATTTGTCATTGTACTCTATGGTTCCCACAGTGGAAGAATGGACTGTGTTTCAGTCTTGATATGGAGTTCAACATGAACATCCTTATCTTCGTCTTGCTTGTAAAATGCTTCGCTGTGGCTAGGTATGGAGTTGTTGTCAGTGCAAATTGAAATACAGTACTGCAAAGTCTCCTCTGACTTGCATAAAGATTATCGCTAATCTTAATCTTAAATATATATGATTTATATTTTCTTGAAAATACCATAATTATTTTCAATCAACTTACATGATATTAAATGCAATAATACCTGTCTTGATTTCGTATTTATATTATTAACAGTTGTATCTGCTTAAAAATGTGAGTGAATTCCATTTCACAGATAAAAGCGAGAGTACACCCTTTTGGTGGCCTTACCCCTCTCTGCACCCCAGGTGGTAACATTCATTACAGAGTATCTTTCCTGTATCTGCTCACCATACTGTTATAGCCCCATAGCCGTCATATATAGTAAATTACATGGGGGGGTTAATGTAAAATTGAGGAGGCAGGCAGGGAGGGAGGGAGGGAGGGAGGGAGGGAGGGAGGAGAGCTAGTCTTTCCTTACCAGCTACAGTATGTGTGGTTGGCGGTGGGAGCTTAATGTTAATCTTAATGATGGATGATGGAGGATGCTACGTGCCACCGCCGAGTGTGTGTGACAGGGTTATTGTCCCCGTGATTAACTCAACCACTGTCTCAGCCCGTTCCCTACAGAGGGAACCACTGCCTCAGCCCCTTCCCTACAGAGGGAACCACTGCCTCAGCCCCTTCCCTACAGAGGGAACCACTGCCTCAGCCCCTTCCCTACAGAGGGAACCACTGCCTCAGCCCCTTCCCTACAGAGGGAACCACTGTCTCAGCCCCTTCCCTACAGAGGGAACCACTGTCTCAGCCCCTTCCCTACAGAGGGAACCACTGTCTCAGCCCCTTCCCTACAGAGGGAACCACTGTCTCAGCCCCTTCCCTACAGAGGGAACCACTGCCTCAGCCCCTTCCCTACAGAGGGAACCACTGTCTCAGCCCCTTCCCTACAGAGGGAACCACTGCCTCAGCCCCTTCCCTACAGAGGGAACCACTGCTTCAGCCCCTTCCCTACAGAGGGAACCACTGCCTCAGCCCCTTCCCTACAGAGGGAACCACTGCCTCAGCCCCTTCCCTACAGAGGGAACCACTGCCTCAGCCCCTTCCCTACAGAGGGAACCACTGCCTCAGCCCCTTCCCTACAGAGGGAACCACTGTCTCTGTCTCAGCCCGTTCCCTACAGAGGGAACCACTGCCTCAGCCCCTTCCCTACAGAGGGAACCACTGTCTCAGCCCGTTCCCTACAGAGGGAACCACTGTCTCAGCCCCTTCCCTACAGAGGGAACCACTGCCTCAGCCCGTTCCCTACAGAGGGAACCACTGTCTCAGCCCCTTCCCTACAGAGGGAACCGGAGAACAAGCGGAAATAAAAGTACCATTGACTAGTTCCTCATCAAGGAATGCTCTTCTCTCCCATCCATTTCTCTTTCTTTCTCCCTCTGTCTTTCTCTCTCTCTCTCTCTCTCAGAGGCCATTACTGGTGATAAACACTGTGGGTTGTATCAGCAGGATGCACCTGGCATTAACGCTTACGCTTAAGAAAGTAATTAGCGGGTGTATGTGGCTCCTCCCGTCCCTGTAGATGCCCATACGCACCGTAATGAATGAACGCCATGATCCATAGGAAGGGGGTGGCAACGATTTCTGCTAGCGCCGCTGTCATCGTTCAATACCCTGACGCAGAGCAATGGCCTTGTCATGCCTTCAGGCAAATGACTGGATCTCTTCCCGGTGAGCTCCTCCGCTCCCAACACACCATAATGTTCCAGTCTGTACTCAAAGCAAGTGGCACAAATTTGGGTTTAATGTGTAAATAGCCCGGACTACGCTGGAATCAGCCAATGTTTAAACACAACAGAGAAAAGAATTGTAACTGTACATTTGAAATGGCAAAACCATAGTATTTCAGAAATTGGCACAACATTGTGATTATGGAAAAGTGTGTTGCTCTGCGATGGAAGTTGTAAAGGGCAGGGAAAGTGCCTCTCATCTTGTCACAAATTGTTACTGGCCTGCACTGCCAAGGCATCCCCGTGGATTAACAAAATGACCATGTGGTGATGCACATATGCACACATCTCCACTGCACCAGCTTCCTGCTGCATTGCACCCTGGGTAATGACCCGTGCGACCAATCCCCTGCTTTATAACCAACAGGAGGGTGATTTCTCACTCCAGGGGGCAAATCAAACATCTGATTCTGACTAGAGGGGCTCAGCTGCACCCCCAATATCCCTCAGAGATTTACAGAGTTGCTGACAGGGGCAAAACCTCTCTCTCACACACACACACACACACACACACATGCAAATTCACACTCAGCCCCATTTAGGCGTGTTTAGTGAGGCACACTCAGTGTCCTGAGCACTGGTGTGAACCAAAGGATGACACTACCATTAGCATAATAGCCCTAGCATGTGCAAGCCTCGTCTTTATGGATTTTTATGGTGTGTGTGAAGGGACTGACAATAGCAGTTAGCACTGGGGCCTGGTGATACAGCCCACTGCTGAGGTCGGCAAAAAGAGGCAAACTCTCTGGAATACACATAACGAAAGACACACTGAGGGTTAGTGCAGCATCTACCATTAGCTATTCTAGCATCTGTGTCATACGAGCTAGCACTGCGGCACTAAGGCTGTAGCAGAGCTTGAGGGCAAACTTTAGCATGCTAGGCTAGTGATGTGTAGCCTATAACCAGGCACATTAGCATTCAGAGTCCACAACTGCCTCGTGGATGCTAAGAGACTGAAATAGCCACTTAGACCAACCCAAGGTGACAGCTACCCAGTATGTGAATTGTTGATACCATCGGGCACCTATAGGGAGCCATTCTGAATCAATATGGATTCACTCGCACCCTGTAGAATAATCAATACAGTCTTCCCTGAGGCTCATGGGAGCTTTCTTAAAGGAGTTTCAGTGGTAAGACACAAAGGAATGGGTCCGATTTAGCAGGAGAGTGTAATTGGCTTGATAATCATTTTAACCTTTGTTGTCATCATCATCATCATCACACTGGGACAATGAAGGCTGTTTGCTCGTCTAGATTAAAATGACACGATTTTCTTATTTTGCTCCGCATCAGACATTGATCTGCCCAGTTAGCTTTTTCTCCATTACAGACGTCCAATCACAGAGCACTGATAGATCTGCCATTTCTGTGGGGATGAAGCCAATGTTGGAAGCTTTATTCGACGGCTCTCATTGTCCTCATAGAGATCCCCCTGGCCTCTCTCATCGACGTGTTCAGGAATTGTAACAGACGCATCGGCATGGTCATCACGACAGGCTGTGGAGGGTGGATTGCCCTTTGACCTCCGCCCAGCAAATACACCAGCACTGATCCCAGCTTGGGACTGGATTGTCAGTAGTGGTGGAAGTGAGAGTACTGGGCTCAGATGGAAAAAGGGAGGGGGAGTAGAGACATTCGAGTCTTGTATAGCTCAGTGGATCTTGGCATAAAAATGTCCACCAATATGCTTAATATGTTACAAAGCCATAATGTTTGTCTCCTTCTGTTTCTCCACCTTTATCACCTCCCTCTCTTTCACCCTAATTCTCCCCTGCATATCCTCTCTCTCTCTCTCTCTCTCCCCTCTCTCCAGGCGGTATGAGGTATATCCTGTGTGTGCAGACCTGCAGGGCCAGATCCTCAAGTGCTACAGAGAAAACACTGGCCAGACCCTTCACTGCTCCAACATAGCAGCCCAATACCTGCAGTGTGTCAACAATGCCAAGCAGGTGTGTGCATTTGTTGGATGAATTGAGCTATTTGTGTCCTCCGTTATCATCTGTCACATCTTGCTTCATCATAATCTGCTGCACCTCTACCAGCTGTTCATTAAAAAGTGTTTATAGCCTCTTTTTTATACTTCCTTTGTATACAAATAGTATGTGTATGTGTATTGCACATGTTGTGCACAACTGTATTCTTTGCACTTGAGAATGTACATGAACTCAAATCTTAAAAACCTCTCCAAAAATAACACCCTCTTTCCAGTCCAAAAAGAAATATGCATGAATGCACATATTATGTGCATTCACTACCATGGACAACAGATATGTAAGTGGTAGCATTTCCCGTAGTGTAGCTTTCAGTTGAATAGATGTGTCCTCTACATGTGTATGTGTCAGCCAGAGCAGACATAGTAGTTTGTCATTGGTCTTATGGATATGGACACTGGCGTGGCAACGGTAGAGGAGATATTCCATTTTTAAATGCCTAAATGAATTGCTAAAGTACACACACACACACACACACACACACACACACACACACGCAGACTACACACATGTACAGGCTTGCTTCCATTTACATGCGCCGGCTCCTCGCTTTTAGCCAGGAGAATATAATTTCCTCTGGGCTACTGGCGCCTGCATGAAGCTCAGTCTAAATAGGCAGTTTAAACCTTACGGTCTATCTCCATAATACCTGCTGACACAGGCGTTCCCCTGACTGTCTGAGTGTGTGTTTTAATGTAATAAGACCAAGGGACTAGCCGCTGCTAGTTGGATGGCATTGTCCCTCCCCCCCCGACCGCTCTTTCCCTTCATTGCCAAGTGCAAATGTTTTTTTTGTTGTCCTTTGTCTCCCACGGTCACATATGCTAATAGTAATGTCACTCAGGTTGATATTAACTTGACTCCCGCTCTCGCACTTTGCAATATGCAATATACAATACCCCCAAAAAGGCCCAATTTACATTCATAGAGCTTTTCTATTAGATTTTTTCCACAATTGCATTGTTTTGCTGGAAACGGGGGAAAACTGAGTTCTGCGACGCTCGCTCACTCTCGCGGGTATTAGTATTAGATCTAAAAGTCAGATGCAGCCAGATTTTAAGCTATATGTCATGTAAATGGCACTATGTTTTATTCATTGTGCGGATGTGTGGGTGTATTTCTGTGTGTCTGTGCTAGAAAGAGCTATCTGTAGCCTCGTCGAGAGTCGGCGAGGGCGCGTTCACAATCCGCATGCTGTTCTGATCGAGACTCAGCGAGGGCGCGTTCACAAACCGCATGCTGTTCTGATCGAGACTCAGCGAGGGCGCGTTCACAAACCGCATGCTGTTCTGATCGAGACTCGGGGAGGGCGCGTTCACAATCTGCATGCTGTTATGATCGAGACCCGGGGAGGGCGTGTTCACAATCTGCATGCTGTTATGATCAAGACTCGGGGAGGGCGTGTTCACAATCCGCATGCTGTTATGATCGAGACTCAGCGAGGGCGCGTTCACAATCCGCATGCTGTTATGATTGGGACTCGGCAAGGCCAAGTTCACAATCCGCATGCTGTTATGATTGAGACTCGGCAAGGCCAAGTTCACAATCCGCATGCTGTTATGATTGAGACTCGGCAAGGCCACGTTCACAATCCGCATGCTGTTATGATCGAGACTCAGCAAGGGCGCATTCACAAGCCGCATGCTGTTATGATTGAAACTCGGCAAGGCCACGTTCACAATCTGCATGCTGTTCTGATCGAGACTAGGGATGTCGACGGTTAACCGTTAACCGGTTAACCGCCGAGAACGTCTTTGGTCGGTTAAGCATGTCGGTTAAACGGTCAATTTCCATGTTAATTTGCATATAACAGTGTTGCCAATGTGGCAATTCCCCCCCCTCCTTCGTGGTCAGCAATGTAACATAAGTATATTAAATGATGGGGCAAGTATTAATCAAGCTAGATTTGGAAATAAACACATGGTTCATGTTGATTTTATCTACCTGATGTCTGATCAAACGCATTCCGCAGCGAAGCACACACACAGCTGAACACCTGCTGCAGCCACACAGAGTCACAGTGAAGTGAGCGCACTGACTGCCCCGCCCCTCTGCTGCTCCTGTCTGAGAGCACACAGCTCAGATGTGCTCTGTGACCACTTCAGAATGAGTAATAGACCAAATCACCGTGACGTCACCATGTAAACAAATTTACTTCCGGGTACCACTTGGGGAAGGCGGCAGGTTTAAATGTGCGTGTTGTCAAATAAATGCTGTCAAACCCTCTCGTTGTTTTCGGCCGACTACTTTCAATTTAAATGGTTAAACGGTTGGTAAACATGCTTGTCCGACGTATCTAGCCTTTCTTCTGTGTTTGTTTTATGTAGTGTTAGCTAGCTAATAATGTTTGTTTGTCTGTCAAACTCGCTGTTTTTTTGCAGACTCGTAACCTCGCGTCACCAGGCTCTTCTCGGCGAGAGCAGACTCGTTAACGTTACAGACAGAGCTACCGACGCCACGTTAATTTAATTTAGCGTCAAGTCTACTCTGGTCTGGTCCAACAGGTAAATAAGCTAGTCTGGTCTCCACTAACGTCAGTGAAAGTGTTGTTATGAATGATATTAAACAACAACACAACACGGACGAACCATTTTTGTCTTCTTTGTCTGTTTTTGTCTTCAACACGTCAGTTTGTGCCGTTCACCGCCATTATAATGTGTGGACCCAGGGGTACCCGGAAGTAAATGTAAACATCCCGCTGATTTGGTCTATACACCCAGCGAAACAATCAGCTCATACATGTTCTATAGTTTTGTTAACTCCGTGTGTGCTGTCATTAGCCTACTTTTTCTTCACTGTCTCATTCGGTCTAACGGCCGGGACACACATCTTGCATGTGCGTGGCGTGTGCGTGTGCGTGGCGTGCTTGCTGCGGCTGGCAACTCTCTCCCTCCCTCTCTGCAGTGCATGTTCAGGCACACGCATGCATACGCTCGCAGTAGTTTTTACCGTGTTACAAAAATGACATGAAGCGGTCGAATTGACGATTGAAAAGTATCAATTAACGTTAACGTTACTGTCCAACACATGGCAGTTCGGATAAATTGTTTCACAAGAGACTGCGTGCGGAGTGCGGACTCATTTTTATAATGTTGTGGAGCCCTGCCAGGCACAGAGAGCACAGCCCTCGCCGCGTGTGTGAAGAGAGAGAGCGAACGGGTGAGACAGAAGCAAACTATTTTTTGCTGATCTCAAAAGCAGGTAAACCACTGTGGGATTAGTGAGACTATTGCTAAAAGAGAAGATACTGTAGTGATGTGCACTTTGTCAGTGCGCCCTGCAGCCTGGGCTGTCGTCCGCTCAAACAGCACTTCACGGGGCGGCTGTGTGTCAATTGACGTGTCCTTAATATGCAATGCGTGCAGTATAGCCTATCGGAGGAATGTTTTTGTTTAGATGGCTGGAGGGTTCAACTTGTCTTCTCCTTTTGTTAATGTGTTTTTTTCTGCTTGTAGATGTAAAAATAAACGCTTTCTACTGAAAAAAAATCAAGCATTTGGTAGCCTAATGGTTTAATGGGGCACAGACAGTAAAATAGCGCATTTTAATCTTCTCGGTTAACCGACAGTTGTCGGCTAATGAGTGTCGGTTGTCGGTCAAGAAAAATTATGATTTTCGACATCCCTAATCGAGACTCTGCAAGGGCACGTTCACAATCCGCATGCTGTCATGACCGAGACTCGGCAAGGGCGCGTTCACAATCCGCATGCTGTTATGATCAAGACTCGGCGAGGGCGCGTTCACAATCCGCATGCTGTTATGATTGAGACTCTGCGAGGGCACGTTCACAATCCGCATGCTGTTATGATCGAGACTCTGCAAGGGCACGTTCACAATCCGCATGCTGTTCTGATCGAGACTGCGAGGGCACGTTCACAATCCGCATGCTGTTCTGATCGAGACTGCGAGGGCACGTTCAACAATCCGCATGCTGTTCTGATCGAGACTCTGCATGGGCACGTTCACAATCCGCATGCTGTACTGATCGAGACTGCGAGGGCACGTTCACAATCCGCATGCTGTTATGATCGAGACTCTGCAAGGGCACGTTCACAATCCGCATGCTGTTATGATCGAGACTCTGCAAGGGCACGTTCACAATCCGCATGCTGTTCTGATCATGTAAATTGTTAGGAAGCAAGGCGGAGACGATATGGTAATCCGCTTGTGTTTATCACCCTGCGGCAATCACAGCACACTCCTGTTGGTACGCGCTTATCTCACTAAGACTTGCTTTTAGAGTCATTAGGTGAAAAAGAAACAGTTGTGTGATAAGGCTTTAAAGGAATAATATGCAGAATTACACAGCCAACAAAGTAGGGGGAAGGAAGGAGGGAGAGTTGATATGAGCTGATGCAGTTTCACGATTAGGGTGTTTACACAGCTTTATCAGAGCCGAGCAGGAAGCTGCAGAGAGGACAGATGTCAAAGGTCATGACTTTGACGTCTGGAGGTCAAATCATCAACAGCCGTCGCTCATCCCCTGTCCTCCTTTATGAAGGACACTTGATAACCTCTCCCAGACAATTTTCAAACAACAAAATCTCCATCCTCCCCCCCTCAAGACTTAAAAGGCCACTAAACTGCAGTGCCATGAATGGGACAGATAGGATTGTCCAAGACGTCATCTCACTCCCCAAGTCTTTGTCGCTGATAATTAACGCTCTTATCGCCACGGTCAGTGATAACATTTAGACCCGCTCCGCACCCTTCTCCACCCCTCCCTCCCTCCTTCTCCACCCCTCCCTCCCTCCTTCCATCCACTATCCCTTCATCCCTCGTCACATTTCCAATGCATTCAGCACTAAACGGGTCCAGATAGCAAACTGTGAGGAAGAGGCAGTGCAAGGACAGATAAAGTCTCTCTCTCTCTCTCTCTCTCTCTCTCTCTCTCTCTCTCTCTCCATGAATAGGAGTTTATCGCGGAGGCCGATCTCTCCAGCCGCCGCTTGGTTCTTCATTCCATATTCTTGCCGCATGAGCGGCTCTTGCTCCCTGTCTTTGCCGTCTCTACTTCATTTTTTACTCTGACCCTTCCATCCCCTTCTTACTCTCAAAGGGCCAGGCCACATCCCTGTCTGAGGCTTCACAAAGGTGAAATGTTTGCAAGCCTCAAAATGAAAGCTCCAAAATTGATACTGTGTGTGTGTGTGTGTGTGTGTGTGTGTGTGTGTGTGTGTGTGTGTGTGTGTGTGTGTGTGTGTGTGTGTGTGTGTGTGTGTGTGTGTGTGTGTGCGTGCGTGCGTGTGTGTGCGCGTGCGTGCGTGCAGTTTCAATCACAAGTGCTCTTCATCATGTTTAGCAAGTGTATCCCCCTTCTGGAATCAAGATTAATTCAACATTTATTTTTGTATACATATTGAAATAAATAGATAATTCTATTGCACTTACTTGGTGACTTTGGTTTCACCCTATGCATCCACTATGCATAGAAGTGTGTGTATTCCTGGTCCTAACCTGGATTTGACAGTGCTGCAGTAGAGAGGTTTTTCTCTATAATCATTTGATGGGTGGAAAGTAGTGTGCAAAATAGACTGATGGATCTTTTTGAAGAAATGCAGCATAGAATGGCTCTGACATGGATTTATCTAATCTACATGTGTTTTATTATGTCAGTCAGTGAGGGAGAAGAGATTTCTTTCGTTCTTTCTTTCTTTTTCTCTTTCCTTTCTTCTTCTATACCCTTTTTCTCTTTCACACCTCTCCTCCTAGGCAGTTTTCATCCAGTGGCATCAGCTGCAATCATCTAGTTCAAATGGTTATTGACAGGGAGGGAGGCTTGTGCTGTGGATTTGTGGCCGTGCTAACATCAAATCCACTGCCCCTCCGGTTCTTTCTCTACCTCCCTCCCTCCCTCCCTCCTTTCTATACTGTTATTGTATTCTTAGTCTTTTCTCTCAATATGGCCCTCTCTCTGTCTTCTGTCTCCTGTGTGACACTTGTAATATCCTTCTGTTTGTTTGTCTTTTGATTTGCCCCTCTCCTCCCTCACTTCTCTTCTCTGTTTTTGTCTGCAGAACAAGTTGAGGACCGGGGGTTAAAGAGCTGGAGGAAGAAAGGAAGAGTGAGTCATGGAGAGTTTATGTGTGGCATTACCGATGATCAACCCACTGACAGACCCACCAAACTGGACCTGGAGGAAGAGAGGCATGAGTCGGCACCAAGACGCAACCTCAAACCCTGTGGAGAACCTGAACCGAACCGCACCGACCTGGACCAGAGGCACAGAACACAGCACCCCGAGAGAAATAGACATCCCAATCCTCTTCTCCTTACCCTCTCTACCCCCACCCCAAATACCCTCTCCTCCCCTCTACCCCAAAACCCCACCCACAGTTCGTCTATCTCGAGAAAAGCTCAGTGACACTGGAGACAGTACCAAGTCACAGTAGGGACGCAGCGACACTGTCTGCCATCTTGGAGACACACCGGAGACAGACAGGAGGCCAGCAGGCCCGCTTGGTCCACCAGAGTTAAAATAAAGATGAACTGAACCACTGCAAGCAAACCAGTCACCTCTGCCACAAGCCACACTTGGACCTGTCCACCCCCATCCATCCTCACTCACTCCAACACGTTTTAGTCAAGTAATAGTCTATTTTCCCATCCAAATACATCACGTCTTAATATCCAAAACATTCACAATCCACAATCTGTTCTATCTTTCCTGTTGCACTATCCACACTGACACACCATCCATCTGTTCTTTGCATGTGTATGTGTGTGTTTGTGTTATGTTAATAATGTAGCTATCTTGTTGTGTACCCATCCAAACCAACACACAAGACAATGTCTGATCAGAGGAAATAAACGAAACAATGCAGGAACTGTTTGTGTGTTTTATACTAATTACATTAGAGCAAGCATTGTACATCTTTGATGGATATGGCATCCTTATGTCGTCACGACAACTGTTTGCCAAACGGAGAGAATAAACCCAAGAGAGAAGAAACCCAAGATAATTAAGCGCTGGGTAAATAGTCATCCCCAACTCCCCAACTCTTTCTATATATAATTTCTTTATATAGTCCTGTTACTTTGTGATTCTCAAACTCTTTCTATATATCATTTCTTTATAGTCCTGTTGCTGTATGTGACTCAAACTCTTTCTATATATAATTTCTTTATATAGCCCTGTTACTGTATGTGACTCTCAAACTAATTTCTTTATATAGTCCTGTTGCTGTATGTGACTCAAACTCTTTCTATATATCATTTCTTTATATAGTCCTGTTACTGTATGTGACTCTCAAACTCATTTCTTTATATAGTCCTGTTACTGTATGTGACTCTCAAACTCTTTCTATATAACATTTCTTTATATAGTCCTGTTACTGTATGTGACTCTCAAACTCATTTCTTTATATAGTCCTGTTACTGTATGTGACTCTCAAACTCTTTCTATATAACATTTCTTTATATAGTCCTGTTACTGTATGTGAATCCTGTGTGCTCTAGTTATTCAGTGAAAGAGTATTCTCTCTGTTTCTGTCAAACTCTTTCTCACTCCCCCGTTGTCTCTCACAGTTTGCCTCTTTCTTTCTGTCTTCCTCCCTCCCTCTCCTTAGCTTCCTTTCTCTCTTCCCTCCTATCCTCTCTCTTGCTCCTTCCCTCTCTCCCTCCCTTGTGGAGCAGGTTTCTTCTCTGCCCAGTCTCCCAGGCTGATGTTGCCTTGGAGGAGACAGCTTCTCCACGCCATCTGCACTCTGCCAAAGACTGGGTGGAGGTTAACTGGATAGACAGACACTGTGTGTGTGTGTGTGTGTGTGTGTGTGTGCGTGTGTGCGTGTGTGCGTGTGTGTGTGTGTGTGTGTGTGTGTGTGTGGGTGTGGAGTACTAATGCAACCATGCAGGATTTATTTTGATATAAAAGCATTAACTGTGGGTGGGTGAGTGGTTTTTTCCCGTCTTTATGCATCTAGTCCCATTTGACACCCCCACTGCTAAGTTAGAGCAGCACTGTCTGGGTTTGACGTGGAGGCAGGTGATTACAGGGGAGATGTTATCTTAACGTGTGTGTGTGTTTGTGAGGCAGAGAAGGAGACAGACACAGTGTGTGTGTGTGTGGAAGCATGTGATTCGTTGTGACTAATCCCCCTCTGTCCATCAGTCAGCTGTCCTCTTGCTATTTGACTTTTGGAGTCTGGTCGGGGTTAGGAGCTGACATCTGACCTACAAAGTAAGTGTGTGTGTGTGTTCTGGAGGTTGGGGATAATGGGAACTGGGTTTCAAGGCAGGTGCTTCTCCATAGCGCAGACCCCCCCCCCCCTCCTCCCCGCCATTTCTCTCTGTGTGTCTGATCCATGTTGCTCTACTGCACCGCCTGGCCCAATACCTCTAAGCCAAGATAAGTGATTAAAGTGTGTATTCTGTCTATAATGAGATTACTTCCCCTGTAATATAGTTAAAGGATAATTACAGATTTGTGTGATCTAAACATGGGGCTTACCTTCTCTCTTTAAAGCCCCCCCATCATGACCTCATCAGCCTATTCAAACCTATTCAACACTCCATTTAAACGGTGATATAATGATAAGACAAGCCAGCTTGTGAGTGGAGGGCTGCTGATGCTCTCCCCTCTCTGATGCCCTTGAGAAAATGCTATAAGCCTGTGGGTTACATGGCAACGCTCAGGCACCAATATTGTAAAAACGACCTTCCATGCTCCAAAAACATCCTCCCCTGATCAAATCAAACTTACAAACCGTTTGAAAGGTCACTGGAAAATGGTGTTAAATGTGTGGGTTGGGCGCATTCATGTTTGCCTCGCACCCCCAATCGCCCCACCCACCCACCCATTCAATATTGTTTCCTGGTTGTTTCTTCAACCATAACAAAATGAAACACCATCACTCATGTTTTCTAAAATGGCTCCATTATTTCATTCTTTCTTAAGCCATGCTTTCTTCCTCCTGATCATCAATGCTGAAAACACTGGGTGGACCTGCACATGGAATATACTACTTAAGTTGGGTTAGGTTGAGTTATCCTTTATTGTCCCCATGGGGAAATTAATTAATCTTAAAATTCCTAAAATCAGACATGTGCATCAGTCCCAGAAGGAAGGAGATTTCAGTTCAATTAGAATATTGTAGAATGACCTACCATCTTGCCTGCCATGCATCCATTAGTGCTGTCCAATGAGAAGAAAGGAACCGGCAGCAACTAAACTTAGGGCTTTTCACACTCCACTTAGCCGGGGCTAAGGGAGCTGTTAGCCCCAGGTTAAGTTGCCAGTACCTCCTCGTCAGTCGGGGAGTGCCTGTTCGGGGGGAGGGGAACTGGGGGGAATAGCATGATCCTCCCACGCGCTACGTCCTGTCGGTAAAACACCTCGCTGTCAGGTGAAAAGAAGTTATGGGGACAGCAAGGGGAATTGGGCAAGTACAATTGGGGAGAAAATGGGAGGAATAAAAACAAATAATAAATAATAAAGAACTTGCGTACATGCAGTTTCCCAAGCAGCATGACTCTTCACAGGTGCAAGCAGCAGCATGACTCTTCACATACAGTAGGTGCAACACTCTCATGACTTTGAGCTTTGAACAAATGCGTGCACGCCTACAAATAGTGTACCGCAGTTGATGATGTATTTTTGTAGGCTTAACCAGAAATCGCCGCCATTTTGGTTCATCAGTGGAAAAGTCTATGAGGTTTTAGAATGGGGATTTCGCTTAAATGCATCAAATAAGGTATGTGGTTAACAAAAGTTTTGCTGAACCCAAATCCGCGCTCCCATAAACTTTTGTTAACCACACTTCCGGACTCATTCCTGCGGTGCTCTATTACTATTAGTCACACGAGGAGATTATGAAATATGATGTGATAGCTGTCATGTCTTGGTGAGAACGTGTCCCATGCACCTCCAGATCAGAGAAGAAACACATGCACTAATCATTAGTGCATTAGTGCTCATTAGGGACTAATGAGAGACGGGCTAAATGACAATTCTGTATGGTGGCCTAGAAGTGCAAAAAATAACATTTCACAAAACGAAATTAGCAAAACCGAACACAGCATTTCACAAAACAAATGAACAAATCAAAAAAGTAAAACACAACATTTCACAAAACAAATCGTCAAATTCAAAAATATTTCACAGAAAATCAAAAAGATAGGTCCTGTGTCATTACTGATTGGATGACTTTGCTGTCACTCAAGGTAGCAGGAGGTGGGACAATAAAAAAGTAAAGAAGAGTAAAATAGTGTTTTCACAGCGAGTCAACTTTGTGCAATGGCAGCGTTCTTCTTTCCATCTTATCCAACTATGAGTCAAGGCCCAAAATGACTCACACGCCTTATTATCAGTCCATTGAACTGACTGTAAATCTGACTGCACATTTACAGTTCAATACTTACTGGCTGCCCTAGCGCTATTAACACTTTCCACACTGGTCATGTTACAGCTTCAGGAAATATGTCTAAGTTCTATAATGCTCATAATTATTTCATGCTCAACCTGCTCAGTGTAACTACATCATGGTGCAGTGGATTAATGTACCAGACCCTTGCTGCACTTCCCTCTGCACCTGAACCATAGCGCATACCTTGCTGCTCTATTTTGAAAGTACATGGAGTTATTTATATTGTCTACTGCCTGGGAGTACACTGTCCCGTGAGCTATTTCTGTAACACTTTACTTGAGGGTGCAGTATGACAACTGACATGACACTGTCATAACCATGACATGACACTGTCATCATAACCATGACATGACACCGGTCATAAACATGAAGATGATTAGAAGTTGGAAACCCTCATTAATGTTTTGCTTGCCTTGCATCTGTGTTTACCCTGCCTTTTCGACCCAAAATGGCCGCTGCGCTGTCAAAAAGGCCTCGGACATAATTTACCGAATGGCACTTAATGACAACAGTCATAAACAATTGATTGGATTTATATAGCGCTTGTCAAGGCACCCAAAGCACATTACATATTGTGTGTTTGTGTGTGTGTGTGTGAGCGAGCTGTCACGGTGGAGAGCAGAGGACTGAAAGTGCCAATTACATATGGAGGGATGATTAGGTGGCCATGATGGAAGGAAGGCCTGTGTTGGACTTTAAGAAGAAGATCCAATAGGATCAAAACGTGGTCCATTCTTGTGTCTCAATAAACTATACAGCATGGAGTAAGTGTGCCTTTTTTCATTTATCTGTGTTGGACTTTAGCCAGGACACCGGGGTCACACCCCTACTCCTGCGAAGAGCACCGATGGGGTCTTTATTGACCACAGAGTCAGGACCTCGGTTTAACGTCTCATCTGAAGGTGCTCCCTCATAGGGCAGAGTCTCTGCCTTGGGGGGATGGGGATATTATTCATGTCCTCCAACACTACTTCCAGCACCATGGTCTCCCATCCAAAGACTAACCACAGTCAGACCTGCTTAGCTTCTCCAGCAAGCTAGTGATGTAACACAGGAGCCACGGTACCCAATCTGTTGAAGGTGTCAGTATGTCTCTGCACTCAAGACCAACTCCTGCATATTTATACTTGCCGTATAAAACGAGTGTGCCTCTGATGATGTTACATAATAATCATTTGGATGCTTTCATGATAGTTCAGTCCTATAATGACTCTCATGACACTCTGTTCTCATCCAAATCTGACTCAACCTTTCAACGCCAGCAGCCGAAAGGGAAAGGACAATATTTTCTACCATGACTGGCAGTGACCTTCTCTGGACATAAATAAACTTTCCTTTTTAAAAGTTTTCGCCACACTCGCTAACTCTTTATACTAGTGTCCATCTGTTTCGTTTACTCTCTTTTCCCCACAGTCTATTCTAACTTTCTTCTTTGCATTTACCGTCCCCCCCAGTGCTCTGTTTCTTACTTCCCCCTACTTTTCCCCATCCTCCCCCCTCCTCCCTCCCTCCCTCCCTCACCAACTCATCTCAGATACTGAAGAGTAGGCTGGCAGCCTGAGGGGCGGATCTGTTGGCGGTGACTGGTGCTCCTTGCTTGCCAATGAGGTGTGAAGCGTCTGCCACGCTGCTGTAACTCTTCTCTGAGGGCCACCCTTGTCTTCTTGCGTGCCCACACACACGCACACACACACGTGCACACGCACATGCACACAGTCCTACAAGCAGTATTTATGCTTCAAATAGATACAAGCTCTTGACAAATGCATAGACCCCGGCAAATTAAAAATGTAGCAAAAGACATGACGAAAAATGATGTGGTTATTGTCATGTCAGGGCCAGGACAACGTATCCTATTTGCACCTCCCTGAGCGTGAATACACACGTGGACACGCACACGCGCACACACACACACACACACACACACGCACGCGCACACACACACACACACACACGCACGCATGCACGCACGCACACACACACACACACACACACACACACACACACAAAGAAATGTTGTGGGCTGCCAGCGGTGCCAATGGGGCCTGCCTGTGGATGAAAGGGAAGGAGCCATGCAGTCCATTGCAGTAATGGGCAGGCAGATGGCAGGCTGCTCTGTAGCCTCTGCTTAGGCTGATGGCTCTATTCATCAGGCCGCTACGCCCTCACCAACAGCCCCGCTACGCCTCCCCACAGCCCCGCTACGCCTCCCCACAGCCCCGTTACGCCTACCACTTCTACAGCTCTCCCTGCTTCTCCCTGCCCTCCTCTATTCTCCCTCACTCTTATTCATTTGTGCTTTTTGTTTTTGTCCACACCTCTTCTCTTCTCCCGTCTGTGTCTGTCGCTTTCACTGCAGCTGCTGCCGAGGCGAGGAGCCCCTGGCTGCCTGTTAGAAACAACTGTTGCCTTCCCTTCCTTCTTGCCAGACTGGAGGTTTCAGGGTCACAGCTACACTTTGGGAGCAGAAACAATCTCATTGGATAGAATTAAAGCGAAATGTGTGCAGCCAAATAACCAGTTTATTGGAATACAAGTTAGCTAACTTCAGAGGCAAACAAGGAACCCTGGTCAACTCTGGTAATTTCTGATGAACACACACACACACACACACACACACACACACACACGCATACACACACACACACACACACACACACACACACACACACACACACACACACACACACACACACACACACTACTCTAAGGTGAAACATGTTACTGTGCAATAACTGTAATAACTGCACAAAAGCTGTGTCTCAATAACTGCGATTTCTGTTCCATATGTTTGCTTATAGATCAATAAAGAATGGTGCAATATCTGACTCATAGCTTGTTTACAATCCAGTGTGGTTTACATACTAGACTGTACATAGGTATACAATTATTTCAAATTGTATTCCTTCTTATATACATATTTATAGTTATACATCACACTCATTGTATATACCGGTAATGAAAATAGCTGCTAACTTGCTTTATATATGATCGCTGTCCTTCTCTGTTCGTTTTAGCTTGTGCGCACACCTTTTCTTTTTTCCTTTGTAAGTACATTGAGAGCAACGTATACCGGAGTCAAATTTCCTGTATGTCTGCATACTTGGCGAATAAAGCTGATTCTGATTCTTATCAATCAAATGTATAAATGATTGCTTTTTTCAGCATTCTCTCTCTTCCCTCCCCCTCAGCTGCAGTAGATTGCATTAACAGCATAGCAACCTTGTATCAATAAGAAACATAAGGTAAGTTGAAGTCTCATTCTTGTTTGACCATGTGACAGCTATGTTAATTGGCAGCAGCACTGATACGACTGGACTGAGGACAACAAGTAGGCCATGTTAATGAAGCGAGCGTTAATGATGAGGTGAGGCTTGCTGTCGTGCTGTGGCAAAGCTACGGAGATAAAGAACTATCTGTTGAATAAGTGATAGAGGGAGGAGGAGAGGAAGAGAGGGAAGGGAGACTGAAAAGTACCCTGACGCTGCCAGATGGTTTGTTTTCACATAAGCATCTGGGAACGAGTTCCTCTGGAAACCTTTTTGGAGGCAGGTACCTTCAAAAAAATTCCTGACAGGTGATTTGATGAACCATCTGTCTATCATGTCTAACACAGACTTGCTTCTTGTTGTCATCACATCTAAAGCCCGCCCATAGCTGCCTCATATGACGCTGATTGGTGCGAACCACTGATGGTTCAGATTCAAAGCAACAAATTGGAGTGTGGCAAGATGGATTTGTCATGTGATCGTCAACTTGTGATCTCATGCAAATCCTGCTGCCTTCAGGGTTAACCCAAAAGATGATGTGAGGGGAAATCCTGCTGCCTTCAGGGTTAAAGGCCCATTCCATGTGAATTCTCACTCTGGATGGTTTTTACCATTCATTGTTTGTTTGGCTGTAAAGGTTATATATTGTAACTTTTTTGTCATTGGAAAATTGTGCTTTTCACACTTGGATCACTTGTAAGTTCTCATTCACTTGCAGTGACTGACTGATTCTAATTGATTGGCTGCACCTGTGGTCTAGGTGTGTCTCTGTTACAAGACTGTGCTCTTCACCTTGTTTGTACATGACTTGACAAAGGCCACCAGGCCGAAACGTTGTCTTTTTATTAAATTCATTGCATCGGAGCCAGAGTGTGCGGTTTCTACTCTTTTTAAAGGCCCATTCCGTCAATTGTCACTGTTACTGACGCCGGTGGCCGTTAGAGTAACTGCAGGCAGCGTGTGAACGAGCTGACGCGCGGGCACCATACTGGCACGCGCACAAGCAGTTGCCTGGCAACAGCAGACTGTTGGTTGCTTTGTAACGTTAACTCATAAAAGTCACTTGAAAACGGCAACCTGGACAATTTATCAGTCAGATCAGCCTCGAGATGCCCAGGAAGGATTCTGGATGAATTATCGGACGTTATTGTGGCATGTGTGGCCGTGTTTTGGCTTACATTGGCAGCGGGGAAATGGATAGGATATTCACGTTACCGTGAGCCAGGAACTACCCTGCTTCCCTTGTATGTACGGTACCGTCTAATGCCTAGGGTTGACCAAACTGAACAATCAAACAATGTTTCATAAGCATAACAGTAACGTTAGGCATATTTACGACTGTTACATTCATTATCCACACAAGACGGTAACGTTATTAATGCGGCTGGTGGTCATTTCTATAAATATAGCTAAATCTATTAGTTAGCCGCATATAGCATCAAGCTAACGTTATGTTTATAATAGGCAGACTCACCACCGCAGCTAACTGCAGTCAAACAATAATGTTCCATGACCATAAGCATAACGGTAGTAACGTTAGGGTTGCATTACTTCACACAAGACGGTAATGTTAGCAGAGTTTCTGACCAGGTGGTCAGATACTTGTACTACGGAGTGACAATAAAAATCTTGAATCTTGAAAATCCATTAGCAAGCAGCTAACGTTATCTGGTCAAAACCACATTAGCCTACAGTACAAGCAGCAAGTTCCCTTCATGAACCGAAAACACAGTCCTGACTCTAGTTTCCCCCCGATGTCGGTCACATTGCTGCTGTCTGGCCAGACGGGCTTCATTAGATAAATATTTATTTATTTATTTAGTTTGGACTTTTTCTGGAGTCTGTTGTTGTTTCCTTTTGCTAGCAGCTAGCGACGAACGTAACGTTAGCCATTTCCTGTTAGCCATTTCCTGTTAGCCGTCTTCTTCGTTGGTATTTACGTCGGAGCCATGAGGACAAGAGGCAGGCTTTTGAACGCGCAGACGCCACATCCTCTAGCTGTGACGGGAAATGCTCACCCCTTCGAAACTGCGGTACTTCAATGTATCTTCTGAACGGCTGGTCGGAGAGAAACGCCCCTGGTCGCCATTTTTAAGTTACGTCAAGGCGCATTCACTCATTGCCAATAAAAAACACTTTGTGCACATTTATTTCTCGCCAGAACCGACGGAATGGGCCTTTAACCCAAAAGATGATGTGAGGGGAAGTGTGACAATGACATTGTGATCCCTATCATACTAGCTGTTGAAAAGATTTGCAAGATGTGCAGTGGTGAGAATCTTTCCTTCTGTCTCTGTTCTCTGTGACAAATGTAAATCAGGGGATGGGACCCTGGGTCATCTATTCTGGTTTTGCCCTAAACTCAAACATTTCTGGGAGTGTATTTTTCAGTTGTACAGTGAAATATACAGTACAGATTTCATTCCAGAAGGTCTTGATGTGATACTGGGTTGCTCTGAACACTCTTTGACTCTTCCTCGAGCCTTACAACAAGCCCTCATGTTCGGTATGGTCATATCAAAAAGGGTTATTCTGAGAGAGTGGAAATCAGTTTCCCCTCCTTGTTTCAAGAAGTGGTTAAATGACATGGTGTCCTGTCTATATCTTGAAGAAATTCGGTATACTCTGTCCAACACTCACCATAAGTTTCTCAGAATATGGGGACCATTTATTGAACATGTTAAAAATGAGAGGAGGAGTCAACCTGTGGCTTAATTTTGCTCTGTTTTGTACTGAAAGTTGAACTGCTGGGATTTAATCTAACCTGAACTTTCCTACCCGGTCTCTGGGCTTTCCTCGACTCTGCACGGATTTTTGGTTTTGTGGACTGACTCATTCTCTGGTCTTCAACAAATCTGTGGACAAACTGGACTTTGCACTAATGGACTCTATGGACTGATATGCATATGAGCACTTTTTTGATATGGCAGTTGTCTTGTTGTTGTTTGTTTTTTTGTTTTCCTTGTCTTGTCTTCTGTCTGATTTTGTTGTGTTAAACTCAAAAATGCTATAAATAAAATACATAAAAAAAAAGATGTGCAGTGGTGGTGATGGGATGCATGGATGGTGTGTGTGCATGCATGCGTGCGTGTGTGTGTGTGTGTGTGTGTGTGTGTGTGTGTGTGTGTGTGTGTGTGTGTGTGTGTGTGTGTGTGTGTGTGTGTGTGTGTGTGTGTGTGTGTGTGTGTGTGTGTGTGTGTGTGTGTGTAAAAGGGAGACCAGCAGTGAGTGAGAGTTTGGCTTTGGCTCTCACTTTCCCTCCAGAGATAAAGTGAGCTGTAATGAGGCCCTGAGCTGCTGTGCTGAAAAGACAGGGCAACTATGTGATGACCTACACACACACACACACACACACACACACACACACACACACACACACACACACACACACACACACACACACACACACACACACACACACACACACACTCTCTCTCTCACACACACAAATACACGGAAAACAACCAAAGTATGTGTTAACAACATAATTCACTTGTGGCAGCTAGCAGAAACCTCCTGCATATTATTACCATATGAGCGAGAAGAGAAGGGAAGGGAGAGAAATATCAACATATTGAATGTAAAATGTACACTAGCTCATTACATTGCATGTTTTCTTTATCTGCTGACTCAAACTGAGCAGATGAGCATATGAAGGTTCAACACTCACAGGTGTTAGAGAAGCATCTGAGTATACCATAAGCCAGTGGCTACTAAACCTGTTACATGGCTCCACTTAAGCCTATCCAGCCGTGACCTGCGGGAAGCCAGTTTAGACTAATCCCCACAACTGTCAAAGTCCAAATGTTTTCTCACCCCTCAAAACAGGATTGAAATGGCTTCACGCTCCCTATTTGTGCCCTGCGATGTGCCCTGAGGCTGAGGCCTGTAGGCTGTACAGTAGGTGCAGCCAGTGGGAGTGAAGGTGGAGGTGTGGGTCACCACCAAGTTCCACACACAACGTACACACACACTCCCTTCCCTTTGACGAGGAACACACACACACACACACACACACACACACACACACACACACACACACACACACACACACACACACACACAGTATATAATAATAATATACATACACATGTTTGGGAAGCTGAATGGGGGAGAGTCTGGCTGTACTGGCTGGCACTCTGGTATAGCAGTTTACAACCAAACAGCGAAATTACCAAGCAGACACATTCCAGATCCAATCGTTTTCAGCGTGTAGCAATGAGCTAGCATTGTTGATGATGATGCTTCACAGCGGCGCAGGCATTTGAGATAGACAGATTCATCGCGGAGGGAGGGGAAAGGAAATCTATATATGGTCGCAGCCGGTC
>NC_139624.1:42241965-42244465 GCF_964638095.1 Poromitra crassiceps
TGTGCTGTTTTTGAATGTGATTGATGGAGCTGGCAGTCTACTGAGTTTTGAAGATCCTATGTAATATCCATCAAATGTAATGTTTAAGTCGATTTATACAGTAGTATTATAAAGTCATCTCAACATAGATGAAATTGACTGTGTATACGCACGCGCACGTGTGTGTGTGTGTGTGTGTGTGTGTGTGTGTGTGTGTGTGTGCGCGTGCGTGCGTGCGTGCGCGCGCGCGTGCGTGCGCGCGCGCGGTGCGTGCGTGCGTGCGTGCGTGCGCGCATGTGTGTGTGTGAGTGAGTGAAATTGTGTCTGTGTGTGTGTGTGTGTGTGCTGTGTGTGGAAGGGAGAGAGAGCCATGATCAAATCTCACCCTATTGAATAAACATGGTGCCAAATTATACTGTGTTAGTGTGTGTGTGTGTGTGTGTGTGTGTGTGTGTGTGTGTGTGTGTGTGTGTGTGTGTGTGTGTGTGTGTGTGTGTGTGTCTGTGTGTGTGTGTGTGTGTGTGTGCGCGTGCGTGCTTGAGAGAGAGTTAGAATAACCATGCGGACAGATTGAAGGCATGAGTGAGCAGCCACTCCGTCTCCATGGCAGCTCTATAATGACAGAATGTGCTCTGGGAAGTGACCGTACGCACTTAATACCACCTACCTATTTCACAATCAAGCCGATGAATAAAAGATTCTCTTTTTAAGTAGCTACAATTGGAATATAAAGTCATGGAGGCGCAGGACGGTGGCACAAAGCCTAGATGGAACAATAGAGTTTGCAGCGACTCCGCCACCCCTCTTCATACTTCATGTCACGTGTGGAGGCGGGACTGTAAAACTCCTGTCTGAGTTGCTGACAGTTAGCGTGAGATGGAGACCCCAGGTGAATTGTTCTTGCATGCTGTGTCTGTGTGTGTGTGTGTGTGTGTGTGTGTGTGTGTGTATGTGTGAGAGAGAGAGAGAGAGAGAGAGAGAGAAAGTTGCTGTTGCGCCATAATGCTAGCCTGATGCTGTCAGATGGTTCGTTTTCATATAACCATCTGGGAACGAGTCCATCGGGAAAAAGTTTCAATGTGCAGGCGCTTAAAAAAGAATAACTGGCAGGTGATTGGGTGAACCATCCGTTTATCACCATCTAAGCTGGATTCAAACCAATAGACTGAAGCGTGGCAAGATGGATTTGTCATGTGATCATGATCTCATGATCTCATGCCAATCCAGCTGCCTCGCAAGGTTACCATCATGTAGGACATGAGTTTTGACCTTTCATCATCAAAAGTCTCTTGCACACCTGAAAAGTCTTGGCAGGTGTGCAGGCGGAGTATGTACTTTAAAAGATTGATTTTTCTTTTGAAATACTGGGGTATCTGAGAGAGTGACCCCACATGGAAAGAATCTATATGAACATATATGCAACTATATGCAACCTATATGCAACCTATATGCAGCATATATGAGCATATAGGCCATATATATGCCGTATATAGGTTGCATATAGGCCAGATTTAGGTGCATATATGCGCATATAGGAGCATATAGGCCATATATATGCCGCATATAGGTTGCATATAGGCCAGATTTAGGTGCATATATGCGCATATAGGAGCATATAGGCCATATATATGCCGCATATAGGTTGCATATAGGCCAGATTTAGGTGCATATATGCGCATATAGGAGCATATAGGCCATATATATGCCGCATATAGGTTGCATATAGGCCAGATTTAGGTGCATATATGCGCATATAGGCCACATTTATGCCGCATATAGGTTGCATATAGGCCAGATTCAGGTCCATATAAGTGCATATACCGGGCATATATGTCTCCTATATAGCTTCTTTATACACATAAAGGCCCTATATGTTCATAATACAGGTCATATAGGTCTCACTTCTTTATATCCACATATAGGCCATATATGTACACAATACAAGGTATATGCCTCCTATATAGGTCATTTACAAATCTGTTTGTATACACTGTGTCATAATCCATATATACCCAGCGAGCACAAAACGTTTTTTCAACGTTGATTTTTAGTTTAAATCTGGGTGATATTGGGTTTGAACGTCTAAGACCTAATTTCACCCTCTTTTCAACCGGCTAAAATGCGGTTACAACGTAAACGTGTAAAAAAACACAATTTGGTTCATCATATTGTTAAAACATTTGTTGTAGTTTGGAATAGAGACAATATTGATAGTGTGTGAATTGGCATTTTATTGTCTTTTATTGTGTAACTGAGAGTTGAAATCTGATCTACACGAAAACTACATTTCAACGCATTTTATGTCACATGAAATATCATAAATATGGGACTATTGGCTATGTGG
Source organism: Poromitra crassiceps (assembly GCF_964638095.1). Taxonomy (NCBI): domain Eukaryota; kingdom Metazoa; phylum Chordata; class Actinopteri; order Beryciformes; family Melamphaidae; genus Poromitra; species Poromitra crassiceps. The sequence continues at coordinate 42,244,289 of NC_139624.1, forward strand.
TGCCAGCAAAAAGCTTCCAGGACACAACTATGGTTAATAGTTTAGCGCAATACTATAAAATAATTCAGTTCCTGCAGCAACGAGCATGCGCAAGTACTTACTAGCTGTGACTGACTAGACCAAAGCAAGTCTGCACCGGTCTGCACCAAGTGCGGAACGAGGTGCTCTGGGCACGTG
>NC_139624.1:42251965-42259465 GCF_964638095.1 Poromitra crassiceps
CGCGGTAACTTGATTCCGAGAGAGCAGCAGCATGGTGGTGAGTGATGACTGTTTGTCTGCCTGGCGAGATAATTGAAGGTGAGCGAGCTGCGAGACAGTGAGTGACACTGACAGATTTTTTAGCAACAACCAAGAAAGTAAGTGTCTAGTCTGTCTCTTAAGTAATGTTACCTGTGTGACACGTTGGGATGCTACTGGCTAATCATGCATGATGCCAATTGCCAAGCTACCGAAGTCAGGTATGCAGGTGGCTATATGCATGGTTTCAGTTTCATGACCCAATAAGTAACAAAAAGAGGTGGTGAAAAGTTAAAAACAACATAATATATTTTATTTTATTTTTCAATCGTTCCTATCAGGAATAAATAAATGTCCCTCTGTATGTTTTTTTTATTATCGATGATGACTTTGTGTGTTGTGTACGGCTTGGGTTGTGTACCTGTGTTTGTAGGTGTCATTTTGATATGAATTTGGCTAAAACAGTTTGTGTTTGTTAGTTACAATTATGTTGACAGGAGAGCTGAGCAGGTGGTGACATGAAAGAGAATATACTGAATAATGACATCACAACAGTATAATCCTAATGTTGATTTAAAATGATATATTACTCTAAATATGGCTAAAAAAGGGAGAAAAAAACCCTCAAATATTTTCCGGCGGCGCCCTTGCGGGCGCCACCGAATACGCCTCCCCTTGCTGGACCTCCCCTATTTCGGAACTCTGGTTACGGCCCTGGTCACGCCATCCGCACTTTGGGGAAGCGTAGTCGGTCGCGCTATCTGAAGACCATGGATTAATTGAAGAAAGACCGACATGAAAGCAGCAGCGCAACTCATCCAGAGCAGGCCTAGGCTACAACGGTTGTCGCGCAGGGCAGCATGTGAGTGTGTGTGTGTGTGTGTGTGTGTGTGTGTGTGTGTGTGTGTGTGTGTGCGTGTGTGTGTGTGTGTGTGAGAGAGAGAGGGGGGAGAGAGACAGAGTTATTAGCTGCTTTGCACACCTTGGAAGCTTTGCTGTGCTCCTCCTGCGTCCGGAGACATATTACATTAAATTGGCCGTTGCGGGCTGCTGGGTTGGGCTGGGTTCGGAATTTTCAGATATTTTAACGGGGCGGGCGGGGCGGGCTGGCTCCAATGACGGGTTGGGCTGGGGCGGGCCTTAAAAAAACCTGACCCGCGCATCACTATTGCACTGGTAGCACATTGCACTGGTAGCACACTGCACTGGTAGCACACTGCACTGGTAGCACACTGCACTGGTAGAACATTGCACTGGTAGCACATTGCACTGGTAGCACATTGCACTGGTAGCACACTGCACTGGTAGAACATTGCACTGGTAGCACATTGCACTGGTAACACACTGCACTGGTAGCACATTGCACTGGTAGCACACTGCACTGGTAGCACATTGCACTGGTAGCACACTGCACTGGTAGAACATTGCACTGGTAGCACACTGCACTGGTAGAACATTGCACTGATAGCACATTGCACTGGTAGCACATTGCACTGATAGAACATTGCACTGGTAGAACATTGCACTGGTAGCACATTGCACTGGTAGCACATTGCACTGGTAGCACATTGCACTGGTAGCACACTGCACTGGTAGAACATTGCACTGGTAGCACACTGCACTGGTAGCACACTGCACTGGTAGCACACTGCACTGGTAGAACATTGCACTGGTAGCACACTGCACTGGTAGAACATTGCACTGGTAGCACACTGCACTGGTAGCACATTGCACTGGTAGCACACTGCACTGGTAGCACATTGCACTGGTAGCACACTGCACTGGTAGCACATTGCACTGGTAGCACACTGCACTGGTAGCACACTGCACTGGTAGCACACTGCACTGGTAGAACATTGCACTGGTAGCACATTGCACTGGTAGCACACTGCACTGGTAGCACACTGCACTGGTAGCACACTGCACTGGTAGCACATTGCACTGGTAGAACATTGCACTGGTAGCACATTGCACTGGTAGCACACTGCACTGGTAGAACATTGCACTGGTAGCACATTGCACTGGTAGCACACTGCACTGGTAGCACACTGCACTGGTAGAACATTGCACTGGTAGCACACTGCACTGGTAGAACATTGCACTGGTAGCACATTGCACTGGTAGCACACTGCACTGGTAGCACACTGCACTGGTAGCACACTGCACTGGTAGAACATTGCACTGGTAGAACATTGCACTGGTAGAACATTGCACTGGTAGAACATTGCTCTAGACAGGCGCTCCTGCAAGAAAGCCGTGCAGGAAAGAGCTGCACCGCACAAAATGGAACTCCAGCGTGTCGCAGAGACAAACCGACAGCACCGCAAGGGGAGAGAGAAAAAGCCTCCTCCAGCACCACCACCACTCACCCCTGCCCTCAACCACCACCACTCACCCCTGCCCTCAACCACCACCACTCACCCCTGCCCTCACCCACCACCCACCACCCAAGATGACCCAAACAGAGGACAGTCAAACTCGCTCTGAGTGACCGCCGATGGTGCGTGCGCGCGTGCGTGGGAGTGCGTGCATGCGTTACGTGTGTGTGTGTGTGTGTGTGTGTGTGTGTGTGTGTGTGTGTGTGTGTGTGGTGTCATTCTGAACATTGGGTGTTCCTATTCTTTGGTTGAATTTGTCTCTTACCTCAAGGCTTGTCTCCTTGAGCAGTGAGGAACATAAATCCACGTCAGCCTTTGTGAATCGTGTGTGTGTGTGTGTGTGTGTGTGTATGACACTCCCCACACACACAGGTTCTTGTGTCGTGTGTGTGTGTGTGTGTGTGTGTGTGTGTGTGTGTGTGTTTGTCTGTGTGTGTGTGTGTGTGTGCGCGTGTGTGTGTGTGTGTGTGCGTGCGTGCGTGTGTGTGTCATTGTATGTATGACACCACCCCTACACACACACAGGTTCTTGTGTCGTGTGTGTGTGTGTGTGTGTGTGTGTGTGTGTGTGTGCGTGTGTGTGTGTGCGTGCGTGCGTGCGTGCGTGTGCGTGTGTGTGTGCATGCGTGCGTGCGTGCGTGCGTGCGTGTGTCATTGTGTGTGTATGACACCCCCCACCCCACATACACACACAGGTTCTTGTGTGGTGTGTGACTGGCATACAGAGTGCAGACTGCAGCACTGTGTCGTGCCCTCCTCGCTCCTGTATGGAGAGACTACACACTTAATGAGTTGTCCTGGTATGGAGAATGGTTAAAACACACACACACACACACACACACACACACACACACACACACACACACACACACACACACACACACACAGCGGTGTAGAATATGGTACTGAGTAGTTAGTGATATCAGTGCAATGCTAGCAATGCATGTTGCGATATGATGATGTATTATCAGAATAGCACACTAGGAACTCCATTTCTGTGTTTTATTGACAACATTTTGAGCTGATAGGCATCTTTTCAACTATCCACATCTGGTCATCACAAGGTCAACTAGAGGTCACTCCGTAGAGTGCATACTGTACCTCCGCCTAGTAAGTTTCGTGGTGTTACGTGAATCTGTTTGGAAGGCATATTTTTGTGATTGGCCACGCCCATTGCCAGCACCTGTTTGGCCAATGGGCATGGTAAGGTCATCAGTTCGTCCTTGACCTGCTTTTCCACCAAGTTTTGTACAAATCCGTTCATAACACATATCCTACAGACAGACAGACAGACAGACAGACAGACAGACAGACAGACAGGCAGACAGACAGAGACAGAGACAGACAGACAGACAGACAGACAGACAGACAGACAGACAGACAGAGACAGACATACCACTTTACACACTACAACTATGCACACAATGAAGCTCATGTGTCAACAACCAAGACTATTTCTGCAAAACTCTCAGCACAATCCATTTGTTTTCACTCAGAAAGATATTCTATAACACCGTTTTTGCACAACGCTACACACAATCTCATCATTTAGCACAATTTTCATAATCAAGCCTGGTTTGTTCACATGGAAAATACTGGCCTTAAAATGCCAAACTCTAAATACCTATTATAGGCTCACTCACTCCACACCTGCTCTGTTGTGCTTTGTAAGGACAAATTGAGCTATACGAGGGATCAGCCGAGCAGCATTTTGGTAAACAAACCGCGTCACTGGGTGGAAACAGCAATGGAACCCTATGGAGCGTGAGCTTGAGCGTCTGACTCTAGCTGGCTGACCCTGTTTACATTTTAAAAACTGCGACAGTTCACACAACTTTAACACGACATGCATGCATATATTATACATCAAACTCTTGAGCTAATTCTGCTCTCACTCAGAATGTCAAAATATAAGCGATGTGTATAGTTTTTGTTTGGAACGACTCATACTAGTTAACTGCTGCAGGGTTCCACATTTCTGGCTGGATGTGACGTCATGCTGATTCGTCCTATAGTTTCAGGAAACACATTTAAACAATTGCGAAAAACTGTATCACAACTACTACTATTACAACTACTGTATCAGTCAAAATCATGCTCTCTCTCTTCTCTCTCCCCCTCTGCCTCTGTCTCTCTGTCTCTCTCCCTCTGCTTCTTTCTGTCTGTCTGTCTCTCTCTTCTCTCTCTCCCTCTGCCTCTCTCTGTCTGTCTCTCTCTTCTCTCTCTCCCTCTGCCTCTCTCTGTCTGTCTGTCTCTCTTCTCTCTCTCTCCCTCTGCCTCTCTCTGTCTGTCTGTCTCTCTCTTCTCTCTCCCTCTGCCTCTCTGTCTGTCTGTCTCTCTCTCCCTCTGCCTCTCTCTGTCTGTCTCTCTCTTCTCTCTCTCTCCCTCTGCCTCTCTCTGTCTGTCTCTCTCTTCTCTCTCTCCCTCTGCCTCTCTGTCTGTCTCTCTCTTCTCTCTCTCTCCCTCTGCCTCTCTCTGTCTGTCTCTCTCTTCTCTCTCTCTCCCTCTGCCTCTCTCTGTCTGTCTCTCTCTTCTCTCTCTCCCTCTGCCTCTCTGTCTGTCTGTCACTCTCTTCTCTCTCTCTCCCTCTGCCTCTCTCTGTCTGTCTGTCTCTCTCTTCTCTCTCTCCCTCTGCCTCTCTGTCTGTCTGTCTCTCTCTTCTCTCTCTCTCCCTCTGCCTCTGCCTCTCTCTGTCTGTCTCTCTCTTCTCTCTCTCCCTCTGCCTCTCTCTGTCTGTCTGTCTCTCTCTTCTCTCTCCCTCTGCCTCTCTCGGTCTGTCTGTCTGTCTGTCTGTCTGTCTCTGCTCTCTCTCTCTCCCTCTGCCTCTCTCTGTCTGTCTCTCTCTTCTCTCTCCTCTCCCCCTCTGCCTCTCTCTATCTGTCTCTCTCTTCTCTCTCTCCCTCTGCCTCTCTCTGTCTGTCTCTCTCTTCTCTCTCTCCCTCTGCCTCTCTCTGTCTGTCTCTCTCTTCTCTCTCTCCCTCTGCCTCTCTCTGTCTGTCTCTCTTCTCTCTCTCCCTCTGCCTCTCTCTGTCTGTCTGTTTCTCTCTTCTCTCTTTCCCTCTGCCTCTCTCTGTCTGTCTCTCTTCTCTCTCTCCCTCTGCCTCTCTCTGTCTGTCTCTCTCTTCTCTCTCTCCCTCTGCCTCTCTCTGTCTGTCTCTCTCTTCTCTCTCCCTCTGCCTCTCTCTGTCTGTCTCTCTTCTCTCTCTCCCTCTGCCTCTCTCTGTCTGTCTCTCTCTTCTCTCTCTCCCTCTGCCTCTCTCTGTCTGTCTCTCTCTTCTCTCTCTCCCTCTGCCTCTCTCTGTCTGTCTCTCTCTTCTCTCTCTCCCTCTGTCTGTCTCTCTCTTCTCTCTCTCCCTCTGCCTCTCTCTGTCTGTCTCTCTTCTCTCTCTCCCTCTGCCTCTCTCTGTCTGTCTCTCTCTTCTCTCTCTCCCTCTGCCTCTCTCTGTCTGTCTCTCTCTTCTCTCTCTCCCTCTGCCTCTCTCTGTCTGTCTCTCTCTTCTCTCTCTCCCTCTGCCTCTCTCTGTCTGTCTCTCTCTTCTCTCTCTCCCTCTGCCTCTCTCTGTCTGTCTCTCTCTTCTCTCTCTCCCTCTGCCTCTCTCTGTCTGTCTCTCTCTTCTCTCTCTCCCTCTGTCTGTCTCTCTTCTCTCTCTCCCTCTGCCTCTCTCTGTCTGTCTCTCTCTTCGCTCTCCCTCTGCCTCTCTCTAGCTGTTTTCCCACATGCGCCTTTTACCGCTAAATGACCGGAACGCAGTCTAATGCCTTCATGTGTGAAAGTTGTTGTGCCGGTATAAGCGGACATTTCACCAGTTTCGAGCCAGTCAGAAGAGCGGTATGCGCGATAAGGAACACAAATGTAGAACGGGTCCAGTCATTTGCCGCGACAACGGTCCTTCTCTCATGGGCGAGGTGTACACACGTTGCTTAACGTTCACTTCCAGCGTGCATCATCTAATCATTCGCGCACATCAAAGCAAACTACTTCCACATTTCGCTTCGTGCATTTGCTTTCTCTACATACATACAAGCGTGGGGCAGCTTGCAAGCCTCTGCCATTCTCGCTGTGTCTGTCCTGTGTGGCTGCTGCGAAGTGCGGAGGACTGGCCTCTCTCGAGCAGAGGGGAGGGGGGAAATCGGCTGTGTTTATTACGCTGGCTTGACGCTGCTCGTAAGTCAAACGAGTGTGATTTATTGTGTGACAAGCAAACTTATTTCACCATGGAGTTTTGCCGACCCCCAAAATAAGCTCCCCCCGCCCCCAACATACAGGCAATTTCGCTGCTATATTCCCACTTGCGAGCGCCCAGCTGTCAAGGGAAATTCCGGGAAATGTCCGATATTGACTTACAGGTAATTTTCCGGTACGCATGTGGGAAAACGGCTTCTGTCTGTCTCTCTTCTCTCTCTCCCTCTGCCTCTCTCTGTCTGTCTCTCTCTTCTCTCTCTCCCTCTGCCTCTCTCTGTCTGTCTCTCTCTTCTCTCTCTCCCTCTGCCTCTCTCTGTCTGTCTCTCTCTTCTCTCTCCCTCTGCCTCTCTCTGTCTGTCTCTCTTCTCTCTCTCCCTCTGCCTCTCTCTGTCTGTCTCTCTCTTCTCTCTCTCCCTCTGTCTGTCTCTCTTCTCTCCCTCTGCCTCTCTCTGTCTGTCTCTCTCTTCTCTCTCTCCCTCTGTCTGTCTCTCTTCTCTCTCTCCCTCTGCCTCTCTCTGCCTCTCTCTTCTCTCTCCCTCTGCCTCTCTCTGTCTGTCTCTCTCTTCTCTCTCTCCCTCTGCCTCTCTCTGCCTCTCTCTTCTCTCTCCCTCCGCCTCTCTCGGTCTCTGTCTATCTCTCTCTTTCTGTCGCTCTCTCTCTGTCTCTCTCTCTCTCACAGACAGACACACACACACACACACACACACACACACACACACACACACACACACACACACACACACACACACACAGGTGAAGAACGGTATGGAGCCATCTCCACAGTGTGTGAAACTGTCCCCTAAATGTCACCTTGTGAAAATGCTGCACAGACCCTGCTTGATAGGCAGACACTGCTGTATGTACACACACACACACACACACACACACACACACACACACACGCACACACACACACACACA
>NC_139624.1:42269465-42271965 GCF_964638095.1 Poromitra crassiceps
GCTTGTGACACACCCGCTGCAGAGCCACGGAGAAACACACACGGAGGGGAGGAGTTTGCAGGAGAGGGGGGTAGGGGGGGGTGCTGTTATATTGGACTAAACTATTACGGTAGTTTAGTCTCTCTCTCTCTCTCTCTCTCTCTTTCTTTCTCTCTCTCTCTCTCTCTTAGCTTATGCTTACTGTGGAATAAGTGTACGCACGCACGCACGCACGCACACACACACACACACACACACACACACACACACACACACACACACACACACACACACACACACACACACAATACAATACAGTATACACACTTGCCCAAGGGCACCCATAATCACAGGCACGTGAGGTGGTTCTAAAAATCCATTTATCTCAAAACTCTCTGAAAATCTCTGAAACCATGCTGTATTCAACTGCTAATGCCTACATAACTACTAACTCTACAAACTAACTCTTTTAGACAGAGAAAGCACACATTCTATTAGTTATTTTGAGATATTATGTGTTCACAAAGTCCTAGCAGAAAATAATCCTCGGCTCTTGAAAGATGAGCCAGAATCCTCAAAAAAAACCTTGGCAGAAGCTACCTACAGTAAAAAAAAAACTGTTGGCAGTGAATGTGTTAAAGTTGTTTTATCCTGTATTTGTAGTGTCTTTGAGCATGGTCAAAAGCAACAGTGAACAGTGAAGCACTATATAATATACATTACATTACTAAACATACAATAATGAGTATTAACTCATTCAGGGCCAATGACGTCTTTGACGTCTTATCAGGAATAGCCCAGAGGGCCAATGACGTGTTTGACGTGTTTTTGTTTTTATTACTGCAGGGCGTAGTTAAAACACTTCCCCAGCCTGTCACATGGTATCAGGTCCCTATCATCTAAGACAACACGTGAACAAACACATACCGCAGCTGTTGTTTTGAAATTGAGCAGGAGGAATATCAGAAAATGGATAAGGAGCTTGCCTTGTGCAGACAGGAGAAACCCCATTGAAACGCCCCTCGCGCGCTGCAGGAGCTGGTCGCTTTCCTGTGTGCCAGCCTTCCTGTGTGCCAGCCGGAGAAAACCGGAGAAAGTAATCCACAGATGCATTTGATCATCGGAGGAATGAGGAAATGATCGATCAGCAGTGATCAGAGGGCGGTGAGGACGTGTTGAATAGCCGAGGGGAAAACGGCAACGATAGCAGGGAGAATATGACAGGGGGAGACATGGACGAGCAGCACACGAACAGCTAGGCAGGCAGAAGCCCGCTGCCCGTTCTCAAGAGCTTCATGAAATCGCTGGACTGCGTGCCCTCCAGTGTAGTGTCTCTGCTCCAGTGTTGCTCCTGGCCAATCCCGGCGCCACAGGGCGTGGTTATTGCTTATCCTATGTGGGGTTAGAAATCACGCAACGAAGGGGGATCGTGTGTGTGTGTGTGTGTGTGTGTGTGTGTGTGTGTCTGTGTGTGTGTGTGTGTGTGTGTGTCTGTCTGTCTGTCTGTCTGTCTGTCTGTCTGTCGGTGTGTCTGTCTGTCTGTCTCTCTGTCTGTCTGTCTGTGTGTCTGTCTGCACACTCACTCACACTGCTGTATTGTTGAATGTAAAAAAAAAGCACTTCATGTGTATATATATATATATATATATATATTTTTTTTTTCATTTGTGTCATAACGAATAGTATTTACATGTCTGATGTCAATACAGTTCAAAATAAAAGAATTGAGAGCGAGTTCTGCTTGAGAATGTATATTTTACAGAAATTGCATTTGCTCCTGTTTGTCATCTGAGAGAGAGACATTTTGGGTGAAAACAGGGTGTATATAAATGGATATAAGTAGAGTACAGAACATGCTAAAAGCTAACTTTTTTTTTCCTGGTGAACCCAGAGACGTACATCTTCATTTTGAGGTATTGCAAATCACTCTGGTGCTAATAGATAATTTACTGTGGGTCTTGAAAGATGACCAACAATTATGAAAATCTTTGGCCTGTGCTAAATATTGGCAGTCCTAAACTGGCCCTGAATGAGTTAATGTTCTGTAATTCTACTCATATTCTAATATTTCTTATATTTCCATTCTTATACTTATTAGACAATAATTAGAGAGAGACCATGATGGTGCCAGACTTAAAATGAGATATTCCTCTAAATCTGGCTTCAAACGGGCAAAATTTCGAATGTAAAACAGCCAAACAAATGTGTGTGTCTCCTGCAGAAGTGCCCCCCCCAGAGCTAAAAGTCAAACTCCGCCTATGACAGTCGGGCCAATTTGAGTGAACTCTTGATATTCCAGCCCCATCTAACATTCACATCTATAATGAGAAAGCCATGTAGCATTTACATGGGAGGGCATGTTGTCCTTATCCAACGACTATGTGCTCTGAGCTCTATAATGTCTCTGCACCAAGTCAAACGTCTGTATGTTTCATTTACATGGTGATTTAGGAGATTCAGATTCTGGCAAACTCATACGGTTTGTTGTATATAGTCCAAAAGAGAAGATGAGCATTTGAGT
>NC_139624.1:42276965-42279465 GCF_964638095.1 Poromitra crassiceps
CAGTGGGTGCCTCCTCACCCATGACTATGGTGTGCGGCACATTGTATTGGTCTGTTTGGCATTTCACACACGGCTCAGCCAACAGGCGCCAAGTTCTCCTGTTTTCAAGCCTCATTCTACTGGCTGCAGTCATTTTTTCATGATCGTATAAAATGCATGCTGCATCATGCAACATTAATTGTTAATTGGCACCGTTGGTGTATGGCTTCCTGGACGGGATAGCTGGGATGCGCCACAGCCTCACTCAAAGCGTTTGAACTTGACCGATGGCGATGGAGCATAGACGCGCTCCAGGAATGACTTGTGTTAGGGCAACTCAAGTTAAGTTCCCTATAAATACTGTAATATTCCTATATAGGGATTTATAGTGTGACTATAGTGACCTTATTGTACTTCATGGTATTTTATCTCCTATCTTGATATCACTATCATATTCCTATAGGGACACAGCGTTGCTGGGATAAAATGAGAGTTATAGATTTATTCCCCCCTCAAGGGTTCATTGAATAATACATTGTTGCAATGTTGGGTGATTTCTGCTTTGATGCTGCAGTAGCTACAAAAACCATAATTTTCACCTTTGTGTCTGTTAGGGAATGGAATTTTAACCACTCCGTGATGTAAATTTTCTCTATCAGTGTCCAAACACTATACTTTCATGAATGTCTTTCAAGTCCAGCTTTATTGTAGCGACTACTGATCCTATTGTGAATCCAGTTTCAGTTGTAAGTCTAAATGGGTTCAGTTCAGAATATTGCATTACAGATTAGTGCTCAACTTGAACAATTCATTTAGAGGCAGGTTATGGGGCACTGGTGAATTGCCATACAACAACCTCATAGTGACTTTGATTTGCCCAGTACCAATAGGCTCTACGTGTAGTTGGATAGGAAAAATGAATAGAGATCAAGCTTCCTCTTGATTGTTCCACACTGTCCCTGCATGTGTTGGAGTCTGTCCCCTGTGTTGGAGTCTGTCCCCTGCTGGAGTCTGTCCCCTGTGTTGGAGTCTGTCCCCTGTACTGGAGTCTGTCCCCTGTGTTGGAGTCTGTCCCCTGTGCTGGACTCTGTCCCCTGTGTTGGAGTCTGTCCCCTGTACTGGAGTCTGTCCCCTGTGTTGGAGTCTGTCCCCTGTGCTGGAGTCTGTCCCCTGTGTTGGAGTCTGTCCCCTGTGCTGGAGTCTGTCCCCTGTGTTTGAATCTGTCCCCTGTGTTGGAGTCTGTCCCCTGTGTTTGAATCTGTCCCCTGTGTTTGAATCTGTCCCATGTGTTGGAGTCCTGGCTGGTGCACAGAGTAAAGAGATTTGCTGAACTGGTCACTTAGCTCTGGATGGGCTCTGAAGATGGACAAATGGTTCTTTTCTTTTTTGTTTTGTTTTGTAATGACCAACAGTAATGATGGATATATATGTTCTGTACACTGTAGCCTGCAGTACTTTGTTTCCCATACATTGATTTTTGTCCCCCATTCCTGTAGGCGAGGTTATTCATCCCTTTTGCCTGAAAAAGTTGGCTGTGGATCATTTCCTGGCTTCAGTGTCATCTATACTCTAAAGGGAAGGGCCGTCGGAGCTAGATCTGATTTCCAGGCACCCAGGCAGGGAGGAGTGCGACAGCGCAGCCTCCCTCGTCTACAGCTCTGCCTCAGCTGTGCAGTGCGATGAAGGTCCTATAGGCTCCCAATGCGGCTTTACACTTCGTCTCCCTCCTCTCCCTCCCTCCCTCCGCTCCACCACTCTCCCCTTCCTCACCTCCCTCCCTCTCCCTCTCCCTCTCCCTCTCCCTCTCCCTCTCCCTCTCCTCTCCCTCTCCCTCTCCCTCTCCCTCTCCCTCTCCCTCTCCCTCTCCCTCTCCCTCTCCCTCTCTCTCTCGGGTGCCTCATGCACAGAAAGCAGCTGCTTCAGCCTATACAAAACGCAGAGCCCGCCTCTCCATCCACCTGCACTCCACTCTCAATGCACCAATTCACTCTCACCCTACCAAAGCCTATATCACACCACAGGCTTGGACACAATTGGGTTGTTAGGCGGATGCTATATACATCTTAGAACAGGGTGATATAGTGAGTAGTGTGTTTATGTGATGATCCCATCACCAAAAGGGATGCTTGTGTTTAGTGCTCAACAGAGTGTGGCTGAAGGGAGGGGGCTATGTGCTGGTGAAACCATGAGGGGCAGTGTGGCTACAGGCCTATGCAGCACTTACATTGATCATTGCCATCAGTAGTAATTTTGTTTTAAAAGCACACAGTAAAGAAGGGTCTGAAATTTTTATTGTAGGGCACACATACATTTAATGGATAGCACATGTATCAAATATGACCATAACAGAGATTAACAGTTTATTTATGGAGTATGTTATAGAGTCACTTGAAAAATCAATTTTGTGATTATTGGTTTTGCATAAATGCATATATTAATTTCTTGAATTTGGAGAAGCTGCAGTTGCATCAAAGTGACTGTGGGGGTTCTTTACTGTAATAGACAACTGAAAATAAGGTGT
>NC_139624.1:42281965-42300191 GCF_964638095.1 Poromitra crassiceps
CATACTTTATCACAGTCACACCACTTTCATTGCCTCCCTCCAGCTTCCTCTCATGCATCCTTTCATCTTTTTCTCAATTCTTCTCTCTGTCTCTCTCTCTCTCTTCTCTCTCTCTCTCTCTCTCTCTCTCTCTCTGTCTCTCTCTCTCTCTCTCCTCTCTTTCTCTGACTGTTTCTGCCTCCAGCTCTCTCCTCCCCCATGCTCTGCCTCACAGAACACATCTCTGCCAAGCACATCACACTGTATCTGTGTGTCTGTGTGGGGTCGGGCAACAACAACAACAACAACCCTACTGTTGTGACATTGGAATGACCTATGAGGAGGGGATTGAAGTGAGAGGGAGACGAGCACCGTATCTGTTTTCCATGGGAATCGAGGAGACATGGAAAGTCACCAACTCACCACTAGGTTTGCCAGACAGGCGTTTCTCCTCGGCAGGTCTGTGTGATTCGTACAGAGTGGTGCGTCTGATATAAACAGCAGGTCTGTGTGATTCATACAGAGTGGTGCGTCTGATATAAACAGCAGGTCTGTGTGATTCATACAGAGTGGTGCGTCTGATATAAACAGCTCTCTTTGATGCAGCGGTGGATGACACGCCGTGGCATATTGGCTCTTATGTTTGCGCGTGCCAAGCCGAGCATGACGAGCAATAAATTAGTTTTGTTTCAGATGCATGAAATGATGAGAAAATTGCAGACGGTCTTTTCTCTCTCTCTCTCTCTCTCTCTCTCTCTCTCTCTCTCTCTCTCTCTCTCCCTCTCCCTCTCTCTCTCTCTCTCTCTCTCTCTCTCTCCCTTTCTCTCTCTCTCTCTCTCTCTCTCTCTCTCGCCCTCTCACACTCTCATTTGCTCTTGGGTTGACGCCTTAAGTCCGTGCAAGGATGAGGCCCCTAATTCTGTTTTCATCCTGCCTGTCGCAAAGAAGCATGAGTATGCATGCTTAAGTGTGCACACGCACGCACGCATGGACGCACACACACACACACACACACACACACACACACACACACACACACACACTTGTGTGTTATTAATCCATATCAAGCAACACCTTGGCACTCTCAATCTCTATCGTAAAATGCTCATGCTCACCACATCAGCCATGCGTTTATATCACCTGTAATTCATCCAATAGGAGCGCGTGTTCCTGTTCGCACCATGGCCTCGGCGCAGTTTGAACCCCTGGGCTATTTTCTCATCACTCCATACCTTCAATATCAATGCACTCTTCCAGTCTTTACGGGTGAGATTGCAGGTAGTGAACCACGCTCTGATGCTGCCGAGGCATGTGGCTATAATGGATTTCAATGTGTTGTAATATGAATCATTAGAAGCTTATGACAGGATTACTGAAAGTTATGCGTCTGAAGCAATGACCTTATCGCAGCTGGATGTCTGGCTGTTGAATGTACAGCATTATGATATTATATATTATACATATATGTATAATAAATACTGCTCTGAGTGGAATCTAAATGAATGTCTTTATATAGGCAAGGCTAACTTCTTCAGCCACGTCATGATGAGTCCAAATTTCCGGACCGTGGAATTATAAAGTTCTATTAGTGCCTGACTTTTTGGTCACATGATCTATTCTATGAGGGCCTTTTGAGTCTGTAATTTCAAAAACAACGTACCCATCTCCATTTAACTTAATGAATGCTGAAAACGCCGAAGCTCAAGATCTCAAAATGACCCTGAAGGCAGATAGAACGCTATCTATGCTCACGCAATATCAGTGTTTAGTGTAGCGCTAGGCTATTTAAATTGCCGTTCAAATGATTAAATTATAGCAGATTTAAAATAGGCTGCCTTTATTTTATTGAAGTGTAGTGCAGCTATAGTTGCTATGTGGTGGCAGCCTCCTATGGGTCTTCTTACATGGTCCTGACAGGATATCAAATATAGTCACAACGTGATGACTGTATTTTTACCGTATAACATCGTTATGTAGTAGGAGGGGGAACCAGCAGATTTATGGATAATGGCATGTCTTCCCAGTCCCCCCACGCACAAACGCTCTCTCTCTTTCTCCCTCTCTCTCTCTCCCTGTCTCTCTCGGTCTCTCTCTCTCTGTGTCTCCCTCTCTCTCCCTGTCTCTCTCAGTCTCTCTCTCTCTCTCTCTCTCTCTGTGTGTCTCTCTCTCTCTCTCCCTTGCCCCTCACTTCTCTCCTATATACTCAGAGTGTGATGGTGTTAGGAAGCATCAGTATGCAGTGTTACCACAGTAATTGTGACACAGCGGGTCCAGGGCAGACCCCCGCTGCGCTGAAGCGAGAGGGGGGGAGTCTACTTTACTGTAATACCCTCCTCACTCCGCCCCCACCCCACCTTCTCCCTCCTCCCCCTCCCCTCAGGGTATATCTAGTCTAGGAGCATAATGTGGGATGGGATGTTACAGAGAGATTTAACAAGGCTTACACTGGATATTTTCATGTTATTCTACTCTGCGTTCTACTCCCATTTGAGTTTGGGATTTCGCCTTTTCTTGACTAATTTCTTCCCTTCCCGTTAATGGGATTTAGAATAGCTGGTGTCTGTGCCAATGCCGTGTTGCCTGATTGACTCTTAGCCACGGCCCAACTCTCGCCAAGAAGTTTTTTTTTTTTTTTTTTGCTCTCCTGGAATAAAACAAGCGTTTCACTTGTCACTTCACTTGATTCTGGTTAAGCCTGGACTTTTCGTATTGATTTTCAATCGCTGTGATTAAACTTGCCAGCAAAGGAGTGACTGCACCCAGAATGTGAATGTTTGGAAGCTCACCATCATCAATTTGCTCTCAAACCTTTCGCTCTCTTTCCAAACTGGTGAATCAGTTGTTGCTCATCGGAACGGCTTGTTTACTCACACATGACATCATCCTTAAACTCTGACATGTTGGTTTTGTGTCATCCTTTCTTGCCCCCCCCCTCATGTTGAAGGTTGTTGGGATAGAGATCCATAATGCATATTACATTCTCAAAAGTGTGGCTTTGTGCGGCTCAGAGTGTGAAGAAGATCTATTAAATCTTCCCACTATTATAATGACACACACCATCCCTACCTGCCGCCCACACAACTAACTGTGTTCCTATGGCAACATGATGTGTCAACTGAGAACCCACTGTGCAGACATGGCCTTCAGTGCTGTCCTTGCCTTGGAGTAGACCGGGAGACATGATGGCTGGATATTGAGAAAGAGTTTGGACCTTTTACATGGTAGTAAATGGAGACTGAGAAGTAATTACTCTATTGACTTTTTCTATCCGAAGTGAATAGCAAAGCTCTGATGCTGGCTGACATTCTCAGCACCGTTGAGCATGTGGTTATGGGTCAGACATACGAGCTATTTTCAAATCCATGACAATGCAAGAACATGTCATGCGCCAGCGGGAAGTCAAATATGTCTTGGACTGGCTGTACCCAGTGAGAACATCTCATTCCCCCTGGCCTAGTATTTCTTTCAAAGGCCAGTGGAATGGCCGCTCTTCTTTATAAAAAGGATGATGTAGATGTGAGGGACACAGTAGGACTCAGGAGATCTGGTAGCCTAGATAGCCCTAGGCTAGCAGAGATACATGCAATTCCAGAGGCTGGGGTCTTTACCATGGACCCCACCTTGAGCCACGCCCCGGATGACAGGCTGGGACAGGAAAGATGAGCCACTTTGTGGTATTGCATCAAAGGTCCTTGCTCTGGCTTCCCCAGAGGCTCCAGAAAGAGGCCAGCGTCTCTCTGAAGCTGCAGATGTATCTGTGGAGAAAGCATCACTTCTGAGCAGGGGTTTCATCCCTCCCTCTGCCCCTCCCACCCTCCCCTCCCTCTGTCCCTCCCACCCTCCCCTCCCTCTGCACCTCCCACCCTCCCCTCCCTTTGTGGCCATGCGTTCTGCATGGTCATGGTGATACGTTCTGCATGGTCATGGCGATCCTTCTCACTGAGGTCTGATTGGGTTGTTCTGGGCCCACCAGCAAGATAGTTCTTCGGCGTGTATGTGCGTGCGTGCATGTGTCTCTCTGCCTGTTTGTAAGTCAGTGTGTGTATGAGGTTTTTCTCCATGTCTCCGGGAAAAGCGATGCAGAAAATCAAAGTATAAAAACAGCCACGGCCAACTGTGGAGAGACGAAAGCCGTTTGGATCCTCTCCCCTGCAACTGAGAACCGATGCTGAGATGGTAACAGAAATCTTGTCTGCTGTCTGTTTATGCCACAGGCTTTGAGTGAGGAGTGTTAGAGCAGGGAGGGGGGGTTGAGGCGAGAGAATCAGAGGGGGGCAGTTTGAGGAGAGAGAATCAGAGGGGGGGGGGGGGGGGGTTTTGAGGAGAGAGAATCAGAGGGGGGGAGTTTGAGGAGAGAGAATCAGAGGGGGGGAGTTTGAGGAGAGAGAATCAGAGGGGGGGGGGGGGGGAGTTTGAGGAGAGAGAATCAGAGGGGGGGGAGGGGGGGGTTTGAGGAGAGAGAATCAGAGGGGGGGAGTTTGAGGAGAGAGAATCAGGGGGGGGGGGGTTTGAGGAGAGATGATTAGGGGGGGGGAGTTTGAGGAGAGAGAATCAGAGGGGGGCAGTTTGAGGAGAGAGAATCAGAGGGGGGGAGTTTGAGGAGAGAGAATCAGAGGGGGGGAGTTTGAGGAGAGAGAATCAGAGGGGGGGGGGAGGGGTTTGAGGACAGAGAATCGGGGGGGGGGAGTTTGAGGAGAGAGAATCAGAGGTGGGGGGGGTTTGAGGACAGAGAATCAGGGGGGGGGTTGAGGAGAGAGAATCAGAGGGGGGGGGGTGAGGAGAGAGAATCAGGGGGGCATTGAGGAGAGAGAATCAGAGGGGGGAGTTTGAGGAGAGAGAATCAGGGGGGGTTTGAGGAGAGAGAATCAGGGGGGGTTTGAGGAGAGAGAATCAGGGGGGGTTTGAGGAGAGAGAATCAGGGGGGGGTTTGAGGAGAAAGAATCAGAGGGGGGATTTTGAGGATAGAGAATCAGAGGGGGGGTTTGAGGAGAGAGAATCAGGGGGGGTTTGAGGGGAGAGAATCAGAGGGGGGGGGTTTGAGGAGAGAGAAGCAGGGGGGAGTTTGAGGGGAGAGAATCAGAGGGGGGGGGGGGTTTGAGGAGAGAGAATCAGAGGGGGGGGGGGTTTGAGGAGAAAGAATCAGAGGGGGGAGTTTGAGGAGAGAATCAGAAGGGGGGGTTTGAGGACAGAGAATCAGGGCGGGTGGTTGAGGAGAGAGAATCAGAGGGGGGGGGGGGGGTTTGAGGAGAGAGAATCAGAGGGGGGGGGGGTTTGAGGACAGACAATCAGGGGGGGGAGTTTGAGGACAGAGAATCAGGGGGGGGGTTTGAGGAGAGAGAATCAGGGGGGAGTTTGAGGAGAGAATCAGAGGGGGGGGGGGGGTTTAAGGAGAGACAATCGGGGGGGGGGGGGGGTGCAGTGGGAGAGGGTGAGGAGAAGCATGTAACGGATTTTAAACCCGCCTAAACTCATGCTTTTTCTTTATGATGTAAACTCATAGTATTTACTCTTTAATGCAGTAAGTACTGTAAGTGTACATTGCATACGATTATGGTCTTTTGAACAAATAAAACCATAAATTAATATGTGAATATATGAATTTATAATGGTGAGGATATCACGGGCGATAGCGAGAGTGTGAATGAATGAATGAATGAATGAATGAATGAATGAAAATTTTATTTACGTGTCAGGACAATTTACATGACCCATCCCACATGGGATTATCAGACACATCAACATACAGTTATTTCCATATCTATTACGGTGCATGAACAATACAAAACCGTACAAACACACACACAGCACACGCGGCATCAGCAGCAAAACACAGATTTAACTACAATGTATATTAAGTAAAATATATGAATTATCTATCATATGTCATCTTTTTCCTCCTATCCCACGCATGAGAGATATATGTGTGAGTGTGTGAGTGTGAGTGTGGGAAGGTTCAACAGCAGAACCAATGGCTTCCAGAGGCTTTCAGTAATGAGTAGCTCATTCTGCTAGTGCATTAGCAGCACTACTTGAGGTAAGGACTTGCTGAAATGTACAGATCTTCTAGCCTGGGTAAACCCATCCCCCACGTGACCTGCTCTCAGACCTGTTCTCAGTCACTATGGTCTGGATTCCCACCATTGTTAAACGATTTCCTGCGGTTGTTGCCCCCCCCCCGATAGACCGCTCCATTACGCAACCATCATCCAACCAGTTTAGTGCACAGGGCACATGCGCAGTGCAGCAGATGGCGTCATCACTCTGCGACCTTTGTTGTTAGCGCATTAGCTAACACTTTTCATTTCAGTACTGCTAACACGCAAATGGTTACAACCAGCTACAACCAACCAAGCCCCCCTCCGCCCGAAATGTAAACAGACTCAGAGCTGGCCTACGGATCGATGTGTGATTTCCAGGTAAGAATATGTTATTCACAGGTATATGCCACACTATATATTATCTCAGAAACTAGCGTAATTGTGTTTGGTAAGAAAGACATTCGATAAATGACTGACTTTTCCTCATCGGCTGTGTGGGGGTTAGCTAGATTACGGGAGCATTTAACGATCTAATGAATTCTAGAAAAACATGTCAGAAGCTAGATAACGTTAGCCACGTGTAACATACAGTAACTGCTACGTTTGATATTATTAGAGCTTCCAAGAAGAGAGAACATCGCCTCTGCCAATGACTCCTGTGACGGTGGTCAGGGAATGAACAGGACAACTACACGGACCCAAACCTCGATCCCTGCTGCAGATGGCCGCAGATCTGGAGAGATATTTGTGGCTGTGAAGAACAGTCATCATCTATACAGTTATCAGGGACACGCTGTCTTATCTGCATAAATCATATTGAATAGTACCAGACAAAACCTTCAAAACAAATCAAGCTCATGCAGGGTGTCGGGCAGCAGCAGTGCATCGCGCACCCCTCTGGAGCTCGCAGAGCTCCAGGCTGCCTCCGGGGCTCGACTCTGCTGCAGCCCGAGGTCGGGTGCAGGGTGTCGGGCACCGGCAGCAGTGCATCGCGCACCCCCTCTGGAGCTCACAGAGCTCCAGGCTGCCTCCGGGGCTCGACTCTGCTGCAGCCCGGAAATGATCGTGGACTTAATCAAAAACGGCCACACTCATAACGGTAAGGTGTGTTTGACCTAGCTAGAAATAACGTTAATGCACTCGCATTTCAGCGTGGTTACAGATGTAGCTGACGCTAGCTAGCTACAGTAGATTTGTGGAGGCTATAGCGTTAACGTGAATGTCATGATAGTGAGCGTAGTGTTATACTGTATATTATACATAATCCAGATCATATTCCAGATGCAACCTAGCTAGATGTTAAGCTCCACACTGCTGTATGAGTACAATCAAATCTATCAAGCCTTGATATCATATTCCAACGTGAATTCGGCTGAGGGGTTCGCTCCAGAACGAGACTGTTGCATTCAATATTTGTACACGTGTTTCTGACTTGGATTGATTAATCAAAATTTTCAAAATCTTTACTACTGTACTGTCCATTAATAATGACATCAGGTGACAAGCTGAAATGTCAATTCGTATAGCAAATCTAGGTAAATTTCAGACTTTAACGTAGTGTCTTGTCTGAAGTGAATACAAGTGACCTATATTTTTCAATCCTGTCTTTGAATAAAATACATTGTGTTATACTTGAAAACCATGTCTTTGCTCCCTTTGTGTTCACAATTACAACAAATCTGTATGGTTTATCTGTTGGCATTAAACCGTGGTATTTCCTTGGGTGATATTCCATATTTGTCATTAAACCTAGCTGTTCACATCTGCATTTTATACAAATTGGGCTAAATTTGCAATGATGAATCAAAGCCACGTGAGATATTAACACATTGAATGCCAGCCATGTTTTCATTCCTGTAGGTAAGTTGTGCCAGGGGTGTTTTTGACGATTCTGGCTCATTTTAGAAACAGACGAGGATTCTTTTCTGTTAAGAATTCATGAACACCAATCATCTAAAAATAACTAATAGAATGTGTGCTTTCTCTGTCTAAAAGAGTTAGTTTGCAGAGTTAGTAGTTATGTAGATATTAGCCGTTGAGTACAGCATGGTTTCAGCGTCTGGAAATTTATTCAGAGATAAATGGCTTTTTGTGAAACAGTCACTTTAACCATTCATTTTTGGCATCAGTAAGACCGTCAGACATTCTAAACAATAGTTTTGAACAGTAATTTCCTCCATAACAACAGGAAACACCCCTCTCATTCAAACTCCTCCCTCCGTGTGTCTTGTGTCCTCCTGGCTGTACAGCGGGCGTGTCAGAAGCGCTTTTGCTGCTGCCTGCCTGTGTGCCTGCCTGCCTGCTTGCCTGCGTGCAGACGCTCCTTGTGCGAGTCAAGATGGGCCGGGGAATGCGTGGGCGATGGGCAGATGTTGATTCTGGCCTTTCTGAGGTGTTTCAAAGTGTGTTTCACCTATGATCTATTTTGCAAATCGCTCTCCGCTCTCTGTGTGCTGCTGCCGGTGCGCGGCCGCTCTCAGGCAAGACAAGTCTTGAATGGATTACTGTGAAATCGCCACGGCATTTCCTTGAACGGCTTGGTCCCGCGGCAGTTTTTTCTTTGATTTCGGTCGTCTGGGGGAGCACTGTCAACACTTAGTGGGTCGGTAAAATAGATTATACACATTATCTTGCTCCAATAGTGATCTCGAAGATGTAAAAGTTGTTGATTGATGTACCACCGTCAAAAAAAAAAAAATGTTTATGTAAGACGAGTTAGCTCGTCCTTGGCACTTAAGCGCTGGATTATGTAAGACGAGTTAGGTCGTCTCTGGCACTTAATGTGTTAAGTAGCCTACTTTTATTAAAAAACAAAATAAAATGCAAAGAGAGGTTTCCTTCTCTAACTATTGGTGCGTTCACAAAATATTTACACAATGAGATTTTTTTATAAATGATAATCAATAACGTGGATAATGATGACATCTGCAGCTGCTGGACGAGAGACAGAAGAAACTACGAACGAAGATTGGAGCAGAGGACGTGACTACAGAGAAACTTAACCGACCAGCACTCTGCTTCAATCAATGAATGCTTATAAATAAACCATACACATGAGAATTACCGTTAACGTTACAGCATTTAATAACATAAATATGGTGATATCTGGTGGTCTGAAATTACTCTCTATCTACAGTAGGGTAACTGGCTCCTATTGTGTCTTATTATTGTAACGTTTGAATCAGCGTTTCATAACTATAATAGCCTAATGTTACTGTAGCCTGGATGACGTTATAATGCTACCCAGCCTTCCAGCGTTTATCTTCCATAATGCATTAAATCATAATCACAATGCGAAGACATTAGCTGATCACCACAGAGCTGCACAGACAAGTTTATCAGATAATTTCGCCGTAAAATGTGTCCAGGTGATCAGCTCTGAAGCCCCGGCTTGTATGGTCCGCTAAAATCCGATTTCGATATAGGTGTTATTTTGATCAATATTGTATAGCTGGCTAGACAGAGGAGTTTATCTGGAATCAGTGTGACAAGATCCCTGCTGCTAGCTTGTCTGCCTTTCTGTGTCAGAGTATCTAGCTACATTATCTGCATTACATGCTACACCATGCAAATATATTTCGATATAATTCAAACAATTAGCCCACTGTACTACTGGACTGTGTATTGCTGTGAATAAGTTAGATTTGATTGTGTAAAGTGTTACATGTTATATTTTTAACTGAGCTTGGCAGAATTACCTCAACACAATTGTGTTGTGTATCAGCTTTAAATATCCAATATATACAGCATTAAACAAACGACCAGCAGCATTCAAATGTGCAAAAACGTTATATTTATTGAAATGTGGTGATCTCATGTCACATTACATAATGTTATGCCCAAATGGTCTACTGCCCAGAAGCGTCACTTTACATGTTTGGTAGGGAATTATTTTAATTATGTTAAACCAGCGTTTATCTTCCATAATGCATTAAATCATAATCACAATGCTATGAAGACATTAGCTGATCACCACAGAGCAGCACAGACAAGTTTATCAGATAATTTCGCCATAAAATGTGTCCAGGTGATCAGCTCTGAAGCCCTGGCTTGTATGGTCCGCTAAAATCCGATTTCGATAACGCTAGGTGTTATTTTGATCAACAGACCTCAACCTCAACAGCTGTTTTCACTTGAATTTCCTCACGTAGTTGCATAGCCATATAGCTAGCCAGCTAGTAGCTAGCTCGGGAGCTATGCTTTAGAGAGGCCAAATGCTAACGGCTAGGTAGTGCTAAGCCGCTGCAGCTGTTACACGTCATTGACAAAGACGCACTCTCTGATTGGCCGATCACGGCAGGACTGATGTTGGCAGTCACGCCGTCACTCATTGGCTGCGGGTCTGCGTGGGTCTTTCAATCGCCCCAGAAATCGATTTGAATGGCCCGTTCGCTAGACGATAGTGACTGGGAACTGAGAGAGCAGGTCACGTGGTGGCTGGGTTTACCTAGGCTACAGATCTTCACTCTCCACCTCTTTGACATTCACATATTTGGAATAGTTGACTACTTCCCGACTCTTGCTGCTGGCAGCACATTGAGTTATGAATGAAAGTTATGTCATGCTGCTGCATAGTGGACAGCATGATGTCATTGTACAAGGCCAGTGGGAGCCCCTAGCAGCGGTGTGTGTGTGTGTGTGTGTGTGTGTGTGTGTGTGTGTGTTTGATACCCTACCTACGCCATCAATGGTTTACCCCCGGAAGTAATCTGTGTGTGTGTGTGTGAGAGAGAGAGAGATAGAGTGAGAGACTATGAATGATACTGTAGCCTCTTCCTGAAAGATGACAGAGTGGATTTATGAGTCTGTGAGTCATTTAATCATGGCCATCATCCCACTAGAGCTCTCCTCCCCCCCACATGCCTCTTTGTGCCCCCGGCCATCACAGCTCAAATATGACGCTGACGTTGGGCTTGTGGTGGAGATTTACGGCCGGACAGTGCTGCTGGTCTTTACCCACACATAACGGCCGGACAGTGCTGCTGGTCTTTACCCACACATAACGGCCGGACAGTGCTGCTGGTCTTTACCCACACATAAAGGCCGGACAGTGCTGCTGGTCTTTACCCACACATAACGGCCGGACAGTGCTGCTGGTCTTTACCCACACATAACGGCCGGACAGTGCTGCTGGTCTTTACCCACACATAACGGCCGGACAGTGCTGCTGGTCTTTACCCACACATAACGGCCGGACAGTGCTGCTGGTCTTTACCCACACATAACGGCCGGACAGTGCTGCTGGTCTTTACCCACACATAAAGGCCGGACAGTGCTGCTGGTCTTTACCCACACATAAAGGCCGGACAGTGCTGCTATGGTCTTTACCCACACATAAAGGCCGGACAGTGCTGCTGGTCTTTACCCACACATAAAGGCCGGACAGTGCTGCTGGTCTTTACCCACACATAACGGCCGGACAGTGCTGCTGGTCTTTACCCACACATAAAGGCCGGACAGTGCTGCTGGTCTTTACCCATGCATAAAGGCCGGACAGTGCTTTTATGCACTGTCCGGCCTTTTATGCTTTTTATCCTACCTCTCCTGAATAAATTAACATGATCTACTAAATGTCACCTTACCATTACTCCAGGCTTCACCTCCACCTCATGTATAATCCACCATCCATTTGCAGCTCCAACAGAAGCATGTACAGTAATAACTCCAGCAGCTGTTTGATGCTCTCCTGATACTGCTACTGTACTTATATACCATTTAGATGCTTTCTTTATCGATCCACGGTTCAAGGGCGCCCCCTCTGCTGACCTGCCAATTAACAGTCTGAGGTAGCAGCTTTTGAACGCAGTGAGAGAAAGAGAGAGAGGGAGAGAGAGAGAGAGAGAGAGGGAGAGAGAGAGGGTGGGAGAGAGAGAGGAAGAGAGATAGAGATAACGATGACCACCCTGAGGCATGCAGTCGGGGGAATTCATGTTTTACTTTACGGTCGGCGAGGAGTAACGATTGGAAGGTGTGCGTAGCAGAAAGTCGGCGTTGGATAAGATGAAGGATGGATTTTCGTACGTGTATCTGCGATAATGAGTATAAGACAAACAGCATAAAAAACAGAAGGAGGGAGAGATGGAGAGAAAGAGATGAGGGAGAGAGAGACAGAGAGACAGAGAGAGAGAGAGAGAGAGAGAGAGAGAGACAGAGAGAAACTGTGAGAGAGAGAGAGAGAGAGAGAGAGAGAGAGAGAGAGAGAGAGAGAGAGAGAGAGAGAGAGAGAGTTGAGTTAAGAGCCCTGGGGAATTGGGCTCATTTATTGCTGGGATTGATAGCTAAAGGAGGAGGCGCCCTACTGTGCGAGGGTCTGTCATTAGCACTGGCTGGCTCACTGCTATGTTGATGATGCTTTGGATGTGTGTATAGTGTGCGTGCGCGCGCACATGTGTGTGTGTGTGTGTGTGTGTGTGTGTGTGTATGTTTATGGGGGGTGCTATGTATATTACCCCCAGCAGCTCCAGGGACTCCGGGCTACCCCTCCATCTTCAATTTGTAGGCTGCAGAGTGACTGTGAGTGTGTTTGTGTGTGTTCAGACACACCTTAATGGACATGGGATGGCCATGCATGCATGTTGTGAGGCTCCCATGGTGCCTCTTTCTCCTCGTCAGTAAACTATACAATGAGTTCAAGCTTGTCAACATCGCCATAACACAATCCCAAAGGAGACTCGCCACTCACTGGAATTAGTGATAATACTGGGAATACTCCCTATTATGGTATCAGGTCAATATTACTTTACATATTTCTCTTACTAGACAGTGGGGGGGAATGATTTAAATGAGAGAAATGCAGGATTCTAATTGATTTGCACATGCACATGTACATGTACATGTTTGACGGAGAGATGATTGGATGAGGGGAATGACCCTGTCAGGTGTTTTGTGTAGTGAACACATTGTTTCATCGTCCTCGTCATCAACGACCCTGATTTAGTGCACATTATACAGCCCACAGCCAGAACTCCATGACTGTATTGTAGAGCGATAACAGATAAACGATGGTCAAAACTGTCATTCTAATTGTGTTAACTTCTTGTAAATGAAATAATGCTGAAGTTTAAAAATTCATCAATTTTCTTTGGGACCCCCTGGATCCCCCTCAAGGACCTCTGTTGGTCCCTGGACCCCACATTGAGAACCACTGTCTTATGGTCATACCGTTGGTGTTATTTCACTCGCTCTGCTATGACTCTGACTTTCTCTGTCCTTTTACAGACAGGCCACATTTCCACTTCTCCTTATTTATCGGCCAGCGCTCTCTCCTTTCCTCTCTCTGTCTCATGCTTCCTTCTCAGGCAGTAGTTATAACATAACACCTTCTCAGGCAGTAGTTATATCATAACACCTTCTCAGGCAGTAGTTATAACATAACACCTTCTCAGGCAGTAGTTATAACATAACACCTTCTCAGGCAGTAGTTATATCATAACACCTTCTCAGGCAGTAGTTATATCATAACACCTTCTCAGGCAGTAGTTATAACATAACACCTTTTCAGGCAGTAGTTATAACATAACACCTTCTCAGGCAGTAGTTATAACATAACACCTTCTCAGGCAGTAGTTATAACATAACACCTTCTCAGGCAGTAGTTATAACATAACACCTTCTCAGGCAGTAGTTATAACATAACACCTTCTCAGGCAGTAGTTATAACGTAACACCTTCTCAGGCAGTAGTTATATCATAACACCTTCTCAGGCAGTAGTTATATCATAACACCTTCTCAGGCAGTAGTTATAACGTAACACCTTGTCAGGCAGTAGTTATAACATAACACCTTCTCAGGCAGTAGTTATAACATAACACCTTCTCAGGCAGTAGTTATAACATAACACCTTCTCAGGCAGTAGTTATATCATAACACCTTCTCAGGCAGTAGTTATAACGTAACACCTTGTCAGGCAGTAGTTATAACATAACACCTTCTCAGGCAGTAGTTATAACATAACACCTTCTCAGGCAGTAGTTATATCATAACACCTTCTCAGGCAGTAGTTATAACATAAGACCTTCTCAGGCAGTAGTTATATCATAACACCTTCTCAGGCAGTAGTTATAATGTAACACCTTCTCAGGCAGTAGTTATAACATAACACCTTCTCAGGCAATAGTTATATCATAACACCTTCTCAGGCAGTAGTTATAATGTAACACCTTCTCAGGCAGTAGTTATAACATAACACCTTCTCAGGCAGTAGTTATATCATAACACCTTCTCAGGCAGTAGTTATATCATAACACCTTCTCAGGCAGTAGTTATAACATAACACCTTCTCAGGCAGTAGTTATAACATAACACCTTCACAGGCAGTAGTTATAACGTAACACCTTCACAGGCAGTAGTTATAACGTAACACCTTCTCAGGCAGTAGTTATAATGTAACACCTTCTCAGGCAGTAGTTATAACATAAGACCTTCTCAGGCAGTAGTTATAACATAAGACCTTCTCAGGCAGTAGTTATAACGTAACACCTTCTCAGGCAGTAGTTATAACATAAGACCTTCTCAGGCAGTAGTTATAACATAACACCTTCTCAGGCAGTAGTTATAACATAAGACCTTCTCAGGCAGTAGTTATAACTTAACACCTTCACAGGCAGTAGTTATAACATAAGACCTTCTCAGGCAGTAGTTATAACGTAACACCTTCACAGGCAGTAGTTATAACATAACACCTTCTCAGGCAGTAGTTATAACAGTAGTTATATCATAACACCTTCTCAGGCAGTAGTTATAACATAACACCTTCTCAGGCAGTAGTTATATCATAACACCTTCTCAGGCAGTAGTTATAATGTAACACCTTCTCAGGCAGTAGTTATAACATAACACCTTCTCAGGCAGTAGTTATAACGTAACACCTTCTCAGGCAGTAGTTATAACATAACACCTTCTCAGGCAGTAGTTATATCATAACACCTTCTCAGGCAGTAGTTATAATGTAACACCTTCTCAGGCAGTAGTTATAACATAACACCTTCTCAGGCAGTAGTTATAACAGTAGTTATATCATAACACCTTCTCAGGCAGTAGTTATAACATAACACCTTCTCAGGCAGTAGTTATATCATAACACCTTCTCAGGCAGTAGTTATAATGTAACACCTTCTCAGGCAGTAGTTATAACATAACACCTTCTCAGGCAGTAGTTATAACGTAACACCTTCACAGGCAGTAGTTATAACATAACACCTTCTCAGGCAGTAGATATAATGTAGCACCTTCTCAGGCAGTAGTTATAACGTAACACCTTCACAGGCAGTAGTTATAACATAACACCTTCTCAGGCAGTAGATATAATGTAGCACCCTTCCCTCTTCACAGAGTGTGTTTTAAAATGAGATCTCTCAGCGGCTGGAAGGGCACTTTTGACACATCCTTGTCAAACTATTCATTTTTCTCAGACCATTACTGCAGGGCTGCAAATCTCTGCAGGTGTCGACGCTCTGTCTTCACTAGTGTGTCCCACATTCTGCGTCTATCCCACATGCCCTTTACTTAGATAATTTACACTTGGCGGCGACGTGAACACGATGGCACAGCATGATAGATTTTTTCTAAAAGAAGAGGGAGAAGTCCACTCATTTTCCCCAGACAGTTGGAAAGGTGAGAGCAAGATTCAAGACCAGTAGGGGCATCTTAACCTCTCAATTCCACAGCATGACCCACTCTGATTTACGGACACCATCTACTGAAAGGAATGGAACTAAATATCTGACCTTACATTAGCTTCCTCTAGGTGCAGCCGCCTTGATCTGCCAGTGTTAGATATGACACGTATCTATATATTACTGGATTGTTATTAACTCTGTGTGCTCTGTTCTCAAGCAAGTCACCAAGCAGCAGATAGACTAGTTTCATTGCAGTAAGGCTGGGATCCTCCTAGTGGCAGTTTGTGGCATCTCAGTAGTTAGTCAGTGCCCAGTGGCACACGGCGGCAGCCTGTGGCGCTCTGTTGGCAGTTGCTGTCAACATGGAATTGCGTAAACACAGGTTTAAACATAATTGAGAAAACATAATTTTAGTAAAAAAAAAAAAATTTCACTACCTGCCAGTGCCTAGGATCCTGGTGTCTCTCTCTAATTGATGTCCATGCATTTTTGACATTTAAAAAAATATGCTATCAATTGTTGTATGATTTGGCTTGGTTCACGGCATTACAAGAATGAAAGTCGGGCACTGCGTACTTGGAAGCTGGTCGACTGACCTCATTCCAGCTGTGCGTAGTAAACCAGGAGCCGAGATCTTTAAGACTCTTCCTCACTACGAGGGATTATAAGGGAATGTTGTAATCCAACCACTGCACTGATCAACCACTGCACTGATGAGACCACAGATGTGCACGGTACTCCTGTTTGTTTGTGTGTGTGTGTGTGTGTGTGTGTGTGTGTGTGTTTGTTTGTTTGTTTGTGTGTGTGTGTGTGTGTGTGTGTGTGTGTGTGTGTGTGTGTGTGTGTGTGTGTGTGTGTGTGTGTGTGTGTGTGTGAGGCCTGGGCCAGTGAATAGCAGAGGATAGGATGGATTAATATGACCAAAGCCCAAATCCATGTCCTTTGTACTTTAGCCCATCATCACAGCACACTCGTATTTCACCACACACACATGCACGCACGCACGCACACACGCACGCACGCGCACACACACACACACACACACACACACACACACACATTTGCACTTGCGCACACAAACACACATGCAGCCCTCATAACCTCACACACAGAAAGAAACAAAACAAAACAAAACAAAACAAAACAACTAGTGAGAGATGGACAGAGTAAAGAAGCAGCAGTTTGACGGTTTATTATAATCACCACAAAGCCTTGTGATGATCAGGCATTCATGTCTAAGAAGTTAATCTCTGAGGTCAAGACTGCTTTAGCTCAGTAAGAGGGGGAGAGGGAGGGAAGAGATGGGAAGAAGGGATGAGAGGGAGGAATAGACAGATGAATGGATCGAGGAAACAGATGGAAATAGATGAGAATATCCATCCACAGAGAGATCGATGCCTGCTGATCACTGACTTAATTTGTCACAATGGAACATCCCACTGAAGTGAGGCAGGCCTGAGGCAGGCCTCATCTTGTCTCAGCCAGGAAACCTGATTTGCCCGTAAGGCAGCTGCAGAAGCAGCTATTTTTGCCTGTACTGTAGAGAGAGTGTTTTTTTTATCTTCCTGGAACCACACAAGCTGAAACCAGTTAGAAATAAGCAACATTTATTCTGTTTTTTTTCAATACATATCTTATTTTTGACATTTTTCTTGAATCAAAACAAGAACAAGACAAACAAACAGGCTCAGACACAGGGGGGGGGGGGGGGGGGGGCACACATGTCACAACAACACTCAATATTACAGTTTTGTAACCAACTGCACAGGGTGCTTATGTGCTTCTAAGAGATGTTGTGTAAGAGTTCAATGGGGAACCAGCCGGGCAAGTCACCTGCCGCCCCTAATCTCATCGAGGTAGGCTAGAAACGGGTCCCAAATAGTTAGAATTTTTTAAATTGAGTTGGTCCTTAGGGACCTGAGTCTCTCCATCCTTATAACAGAGATCATGTCTGTCAACCACAATTGGAAAGAGGTCCAGAGAGGACTCCGAGCAGCCAGCGATGGCGAGTTCTGCCTCCGGCTGAAGGGTTATTTTGTAGGCCTTAGAGTAGCAGTCAAATATTTTTGCCCAGAATCAGTAAAGGGCAGAACCAGAAGGCATGCGACAGAGTGCCCTCTGACGTCTGACACCTGTCACACAGTGGAGAGATCTTGTGCAACTTATGCTTAGAACAGTGAAGACGATGAGCGACTTTGAATTGGATCAGCTGGTGCCTGCTATTAACTGAGCAGAGTTGTATCACAGACAGACTCCTACCCCATACAATGTCAGACAAATCAACGCCAAGTTCCCCCTGCCACGCCTCTCTAATTCTCTCAGTAGAGGCCATGGTGCAGTTATCAGATGTACAAGTCTAGAAATGAGGTGTTTGGAGTGAGAAGGGCTCAGCAAAACATCGAAAAAGGTATGCTCATTTGGGAGCGCTTCAAAGTTATGAATCTTGGATCAAACATGATTTCTGATTTGCAGGTATCTGAACCAGTGCATGCCGGGCAACTCAAACTTCCTCTTTAGTTGATCAAAGGATGCAAAATGACCATGACTATGTATAGGTCTTTGACGGAAACCAGTCCCTTCTCACTCCAGGC
>NC_139624.1:42300391-42315391 GCF_964638095.1 Poromitra crassiceps
CACATGATCTATTCTATGAGGGCCTTTTGAATGCTGAAAACGCCGAAGCTCAAGATCTCAAAATGACCCTGAAGGCAGATAGAACGCTATCTATGCTCACGCAATATCAGTTTTTAGTGTAGCGCTAGGCTATTTAAATTGCCGTTCAAATGATTAAATTATAGCAGATTTAAAATAGGCTGCCTTTATTTTATTGAAGTGTAGTGCAGCTATAGTTGCTATGTGGTGGCAGCCTCCTATGGGTCTTCTTACATGGTCCTGACAGGATATCAAATATAGTCACAACGTGATGACTGTATTTTTACCGTATAACATCGTTATGTAGTAGGAGGGGGAACCAGCAGATTTATGGATAATGGCATGTCTTCCCAGTCCCCCCACGCACAAACGCTCTCTCTCTTTCTCCCTCTCTCTCTCTCCCTGTCTCTCTCGGTCTCTCTCTCTCTGTGTCTCCCTCTCTCTCCCTGTCTCTCTCAGTCTCTCTCTCTCTCTCTCTCTCTCTCTCTGTGTCTCTCTCCCTTGCCCCTCACTTCTCTCCTATATCCTCAGAGTGTGATGGTGTTAGGAAGCATCAGTATGCAGTGTTACCACAGTAATTGTGACACAGCGGGTCCAGGGCAGACCCCCGCTGCGCTGAAGCGAGAGGGGGGGAGTCTACTTTACTGTAATACCCTCCTCACTCCGCCCCCACCCCACCTTCTCCCTCCTCCCCCTCCCCTCAGGGTATATCTAGTCTAGGAGCATAATGTGGGATGGGATGTTACAGAGAGATTTAACTTAAGGCTTACACTGGATATTTTCATGTTATTCTACTCTGCGTGCTACTCCCATTTGAGTTTGGGATTTCGCCTTTTCTTGACTAATTTCTTCCCTTCCCGTTAATGGGATTTAGAATAGCTGGTGTCTGTGCCAATGCCGTGTTGCCTGATTGACTCTTAGCCACGGCCCAACTCTCGCCAAGAAGTTTTTTTTTTTTTTTTTTGCTCTCCTGGAATAAAACAAGCGTTTCACTTGTCACTTCACTTGATTCTGGTTAAGCCTGGACTTTTCGTATTGATTTTCAATCGCTGTGATTAAACTTGCCAGCAAAGGAGTGACTGCACCCAGAATGTGAAGCTCACCACCATCATCAATTTGCTCTCAAACCTTTCGCTCTCTTTCCAAACTGGTGAATCAGTTGTTGCTCATCGGAAGGGCTTGTTTACTCACACATGACATCATCCTTAAACTCTGATATGTTGGTTTTGTGTCATCCTTTCTTGCCCGCCCCCCTCATGTTGAAGGTTGTTGGGATAGAGATCCATAATGCATATTACATTCTCAAAAGTGTGGCTTTGTGCGGCTCAGAGTGTGAAGAAGATCTATTAAATCTTCCCACTATTATAATGACACACACCATCCCTACCTGCCGCCCACACAACTAACTGTGTTCCTATGGCAACATGATGTGTCAACTGAGAACCCACTGTGCAGACATGGCCTTCAGTGCTGTCCTTGCCTTGGAGTAGACCGGGAGACATGATGGCTGGATATTGAGAAAGAGTTTGGACCTTTTACATGGTAGTAAATGGAGACTGAGAAGTAATTACCGTACTCTATTGACGTTTTCTATCCGAAGTGAATAGCAAAGCTCTGATGCTGGCTGACATTCTCAGCACCGTTGAGCATGTGGTTATGGGTCAGACATACGAGCTATTTTCAAATCCATGACAATGCAAGAACATGTCATGCGCCAGCGGGAAGTCAAATATGTCTTGGACTGGCTGTACCCAGTGAGAACATCTCATTCCCCCTGGCCTAGTATTTCTTTCAAAGGCCAGTGGAATGGCCGCTCTTCTTTATAAAAAGGATGATGTAGATGTGAGGGACACAGTAGGACTCAGGAGATCTGGTAGCCTAGATAGCCCTAGGCTAGCAGAGATACATGCAATTCCAGAGGCTGGGGTCTTTACCATGGACCCCACCTTGAGCCACGCCCCGGATGACAGGCTGGGACAGGAAAGATGAGCCACTTTGTGGTATTGCATCAAAGGTCCTTGCTCTGGCTTCCCCAGAGGCTCCAGAAAGAGGCCAGCGTCTCTCTGAAGCTGCAGATGTATCTGTGGAGAAAGCATCACTTCTGAGCAGGGGTTTCATCCCTCCCTCTGCCCCTCCCACCCTCCCCTCCCTCTGTCCCTCCCACCCTCCCCTCCCTCTGCACCTCCCACCCTCCCCTCCCTTTGTGGCCATGCGTTCTGCATGGTCATGGTGATACGTTCTGCATGGTCATGGCGATCCTTCTCACTGAGGTCTGATTGGGTTGTTCTGGGCCCACCAGCAAGATAGTTCTTCGGCGTGTATGTGCGTGCGTGCATGTGTCTCTCTGCCTGTTTGTAAGTCAGTGTGTGTATGAGGTTTTTCTCCATGTCTCCGGGAAAAGCGATGCAGAAAATCAAAGTATAAAAACAGCCACGGCCAACTGTGGAGAGACGAAAGCCGTTTGGATCCTCTCCCCTGCAACTGAGAACCGATGCTGAGATGGTAACAGAAATCTTGTCTGCTGTCTGTTTATGCCACAGGCTTTGAGTGAGGAGTGTTAGAGCAGGGAGGGGGGGTTGAGGCGAGAGAATCAGAGGGGGGGGGGGGGTGTTTGAGGAGAGAGAATCAGAGTGGGGGGGGGGGGGGGTTGAGGAGAGATAATCAGAGGGGGGGGAGTTTGAGGAGAGAGAATCAGAGTGGGGGGGGGGGGTTGAGGAGAGATAATCAGAGGGGGGGGAGTTTGAGGAGAGAGAATCAGAGGGGGGGAGTTTGAGGAGAGAGAATCAGAGGGGGGGAGTTTGAGGAGAGAGAATCAGAGGGGGGGAGTTTGAGGAGAGAGAATCAGAGGGGGGGGGGGAGGGGTTTGAGGACAGAGAATCGGGGGGGGGGGAGTTTGAGGAGAGAGAATCAGAGGTGGGGGGGGTTTGAGGACAGAGAATCAGGGGGGGGGGGGTTGAGGAGAGAGAATCAGGGGGGGGGGTGAGGAGAGAGAATCAGGGGGGCATTGAGGAGAGAGAATCAGAGGGGGGAGTTTGAGGAGAGAGAATCAGAGGGGGGGTTTGAGGAGAGAGAATCAGGGGGGGTTTGAGGAGAGAGAATCAGGGGGGGGGGGTTTGAGGAGAAAGAATCAGAGGGGGGAGTTTGAGGATAGAGAATCAGAGGGGGGGTTTGAGGAGAGAGAATCAGGGGGGGTTTGAGGGGAGAGAATCAGAGGGGGGGGGTTTGAGGAGAGAGAAGCAGGGGGGAGTTTGAGGGGAGAGAATCAGAGGGGGGGGGGGGTTTGAGGAGAGAGAATCAGAGGGGGGAGTTTGAGGAGAGAGAATCAGAGGGGGGAGTTTGAGGAGAAAGAATCAGAGGGGGGAGTTTGAGGAGAGAGAATCAGAGGGGGGGAGTTTGAGGAGAAAGAATCAGAGGGGGGAGTTTGAGGAGAGAATCAGAAGGGGGGGTTTGAGGACAGAGAATCAGGGGGGGGAGGTTGAGGACAGAGAATCAGGGGGGGGAGTTTGAGGACAGAGAATCAGGGGGGGGGTTTGAGGAGAGAGAATCAGGGGGGAGTTTGAGGAGAGAATCAGAGGGGGGGGGGTTTGAGGAGACAGAATGAAAGGGGGGAGTTTGAGGAGAGACAATCAGAGGGGGGGGGGGGGGTTTAAGGAGAGACAATCGGGGGGGGGGGGGGGGTTGCAGTGGGAGAGGGTGAGGAGAAGCATGTAACGGATTTTAAACCCGCCTAAACTCATGCTTTTTCTTTATGATGTAAACTCATAGTATTTACTCTTTAATGCAGTAAGTACTGTAAGTGTACATTGCATACGATTATGGTCTTTTGAACAAATAAAACCATAAATTAATATGTGAATATATGAATTTATAATGGTGAGGATATCACGGGCGATAGCGAGAGTGTGAGTGTGGGAAGGTTCAACAGCAGAACCAATGGCTTCCAGAGGCTTTCAGTAATGAGTAGCTCATTCTGCTAGTGCATTAGCAGCACTACTTGAGGTAAGGACTTGCTGAAATGTACAGATCTTCACGCTCCACCTCTTTGACATTCACATATTTGGAATAGTTGACTACTTCCCGACTCTTGCTGCTGGCAGCACATTGAGTTATGAATGAAAGTTATGTCATGCTGCTGCATAGTGGACAGCATGATGTCATTGTACAAGGCCAGTGGGAGCCCCTAGCAGCGGTGTGTGTGTGTGTGTGTGTGTGTGTGTGTGTGCGCGTGTGAGTGTGAGTGTGTGTGTGTGTGTGTGAGAGTGTGTGTGTGTTTGATACCCTACCTACGCCATCAATGGTTTACCCCCGGAAGTAATCTGTGTGTGTGTGTGAGAGAGAGAGAGAGATAGAGTGAGAGACTATGAATGATACTGTAGCCTCTTCCTGAAAGATGACAGAGTGGATTTATGAGTCTGTGAGTCATTTAATCATGGCCATCATCCCACTAGAGCTCTCCTCCCCCCCACATGCCTCTTTGTGCCCCCGGCCATCACAGCTCAAATATGACGCTGACGTTGGGCTTGTGGTGGAGATTTACGGCCGGACAGTGCTGCTGGTCTTTACCCACACATAAAGGCCGGACAGTGCTGCTGGTCTTTACCCATGCTTAGAACACGGCTCTCTTGAATACTCGATTCTGATTGGTCAATCAACAATATTCACCGGTCATTATTTCTCGACAACCGACCGCTGCTCTGCCACACCTGGATTAATCAGTTGATAAGAGCATTTTGTCTGCAGACACTACTAATTAGGCCAACCAGTTGCAGCTGTGGTGTCTTGTGTGCCAATTACGAATGAAACCGCTTTGTCGTTGAAAACGCTATTAAAAAATCTATTTGAATAATTATTTTTGTCAGATTATTGAATGATTTAGTTGTAGGCCGTGTTCTAAGCGGGATAATGTATATTGAGGCGGTGATTAATGGGAAATAATGACCTTCAGGTGAACGATTAAGCCCTCCGCTGGCGCGTCGGGCTCAATCCACCTGTCGGTCATTATTTCCCCCGTAATCACCGCCTCAATATACATTATCCCTTACATAAAGGCCGGACAGTGCTGCTATGGTCTTTACCCACACATAACGGCCGGACAGTGCTGCTATGGTCTTTACCCACACATAACGGCCGGACAGTGCTGCTGGTCTTTACCCACACATAACGGCCAGACAGTGCTGCTGGTCTTTACCCACACATAACGGCCGGACAGTGCTGCTGGTCTTTACCCACACATAAAGGCCGGACAGTGCTGCTGGTCTTTACCCACACATAAAGGCCGGACAGTGCTGCTGGTCTTTACCCACACATAACGGCCGGACAGTGCTGCTGGTCTTTACCCATGCATAAAGGCCGGACAGTGCTGCTGGTCTTTACCCACACATAAAGGCCGGACAGTGCTGCTGGTCTTTACCCACACATAATGGCCAGACAGTGCTGCTATGGTCTTTACCCACACATAACGGCCGGACAGTGCTGCTGGTCTTTACCCACACATAACGGCCGGACAGTGCTGCTATGGTCTTTACCCACACATAAAGGCCGGACAGTGCTGCTGGTCTTTACCCACACATAACGGCCGGACAGTGCTGCTGGTCTTTACCCACACATAAAGGCCAGACAGTGCTGCTGGTCTTTACCCACACATAAAGGCCGGACAGTGCTGCTGGTCTTTACCCACACATAAAGGCCGGACAGTGCTGCTGGTCTTTACCCACACATAACGGCCGGACAGTGCTGCTATGG
The DNA here is from genome assembly GCF_964638095.1 of Poromitra crassiceps. Taxonomy (NCBI): domain Eukaryota; kingdom Metazoa; phylum Chordata; class Actinopteri; order Beryciformes; family Melamphaidae; genus Poromitra; species Poromitra crassiceps. Next base: position 42,306,152 of record NC_139624.1, read on the forward strand.
TCTTTACCCATGCATAAAGGCCGGACAGTGCTGCTGGTCTTTACCCACACATAACGGCCGGACAGTGCTGCTGGTCTTTACCCACACATAACGGCCGGACAGTGCTGCTGGTCTTTACCCACACATAAAGGCCGGACAGTGCTGCTGGTCTTTACCCACACATAAAGGCCGGACAGTGCTGCTGGTCTTTACCCACACATAAAGGCCAGACAGTGCTGCTGGTCTTTACCCACACATAAAGGCCAGACAGTGCTGCTGGTCTTTACCCACACATAACGGCCGGACAGTGCTGCTGGTCTTTACCCACACATAACGGCCGGACAGTGCTGCTGGTCTTTACCCACACATAAAGGCCGGAGAGTGCTGCTGGTCTTTACCCACACATAAAGGCCAGACAGTGCTGCTGGTCTTTACCCACACATAAAGGCCAGACAGTGCTGCTGGTCTTTACCCACACATAAAGGCCGGACAGTGCTGCTGGTCTTTACCCACACATAACGGCCGGACAGTGCTGCTGGTCTTTACCCACACATAAAGGCCGGACAGTGCTGCTATGGTCTTTACCCACACATAAAGGCCGGACAGTGCTGCTGGTCTTTACCCACACATAACGGCCGGACAGTGCTGCTGGTCTTTACCCACACATAAAGGCCGGACAGTGCTGCTGGTCTTTACCCACACATAACGGCCGGACAGTGCTGCTATGGTCTTTACCCACACATAAAGGCCGGACAGTGCTGCTGGTCTTTACCCACACATAACGGCCGGACAGTGCTGCTGGTCTTTACCCACACATAAAGGCCGGACAGTGCTGCTGGTCTTTACCCACACATAAAGGCCGGACAGTGCTGCTGGTCTTTACCCACACATAACGGCCGGACAGTGCTGCTGGTCTTTACCCACACATAACGGCCGGACAGTGCTGCTGGTCTTTACCCACACATAAAGGCCGGACAGTGCTGCTGGTCTTTACCCACACATAAAGGCCGGACAGTGCTGCTATGGTCTTTACCCACACATAAAGGCCGGACAGTGCTGCTATGGTCTTTACCCACACATTATGCACATTTACGCACACATAGCAGTTTCCTCTGCCCACTCTTGAGCCCATGCTCCTACCTCTCCTGAATAAATTAACATGATCTACTAAATGTCACCTTACCATTACTCCAGGCTTCACCTCCACCTCATGTATAATCCACCATCCATTTGCAGCTCCAACAGAAGCATGTACAGTAATAACTCCAGCAGCTGTTTGATGCTCTCCTGATACTGCTACTGTACTTATATACCATTTAGATGCTTTCTTTATCGATCCAGGGTTCAAGGGCGCCCCCTCTGCTGACCTGCCAATTAACAGTCTGAGGTAGCAGCTTTTGAACGCAGTGAGAGAAAGAGAGAGAGGGAGAGAGAGAGAGAGAGAGAGAGAGAGGGAGAGAGAGAGGGTGGGAGAGAGAGAGGAAGAGAGATAGAGATAACGATGACCACCCTGAGGCATGCAGTCGGGGGAATTCATGTTTACTTTACGGTCGGCGAGGAGTAACGATTGGAAGGTGTGCGTAGCAGAAAGTCGGCGTTGGATAAGATGAAGGATGGATTTTCGTACGTGTATCTGCGATAATGAGTATAAGACAAACAGCATAAAAAACAGAAGGAGGGAGAGATGGAGAGAAAGAGATGAGGGAGAGAGAGACAGAGAGACAGAGAGAGAGAGAGAGAGAGAGAGAGAGAGACAGAGAGAAACTGTGAGAGAGAGAGAGAGAGAGAGAGAGAGTTGAGTTAAGAGCCCTGGGGAATTGGGCTCATTTATTGCTGGGATTGATAGCTAAAGGAGGAGGCGCCCTACTGTGCGAGGGTCTGTCATTAGCACTGGCTGGCTCACTGCTATGTTGATGATGCTTTGGATGTGTGTATAGTGTGCGTGCACGCGCACATGTGTGTGTGTGTGTGTGTGTATGTTTATGGGGGGTGCTATGTATATTACCCCCAGCAGCTCCAGGGACTCCGGGCTACCCCTCCATCTTCAATTTGTAGGCTGCAGAGTGACTGTGAGTGTGTTTGTGTGTGTTCAGACACACCTTAATGGACATGGGATGGCCATGCATGCATGTTGTGAGGCTCCCATGGTGCCTCTTTCTCCTCATCAGTAAACTATACAATGAGTTCAAGCTTGTCAACATCGCCATAACACAATCCCAAAGGAGACTCGCCACTCACTGGAATTAGTGATAATACTGGGAATACTCCCTATTATGGTATCAGGTCAATATTACTTTACATATTTCTCTTACTAGACAGTGGGGGGGAATGATTTAAATGAGAGAAATGCAGGATTCTAATTGATTTGCACATGCACATGTACATGTACATGTTTGACGGAGAGATGATTGGATGAGGGGAATGACCCTGTCAGGTGTTTTGTGTAGTGAACACATTGTTTCATCGTCCTCGTCATCAACGACCCTGATTTAGTGCACATTATACAGCCTACAGCCAGAACTCCATGACTGTATTGTAGAGCGATAACAGATAAACGATGGTCAAAACTGTCATTCTAATTGTGTTAACTTCTTGTAAATGAAATAATGCTGAAGTTTAAAAATTCATCAATTTTCTTTGGGACCCCCTGGATCCCCCTCAAGGACCTCTGTTGGTCCCTGGACCCCACATTGAGAACCACTGTCTTATGGTCATACCGTTGGTGTTATTTCACTCGCTCTGCTATGACTCTGACTTTCTCTGTCCTTTTACAGACAGGCCACATTTCCACTTCTCCTTATTTATCGGCCAGCGCTCTCTCCTTTCCTCTCTCTGTCTCATGCTTCCTTCTCAGGCAGGAGTTATAACATAACACCTTCTCAGACAGTAGTTATAACATAACACCTTCTCAGGCAGTAGTTATATCGTAACACCTTCTCAGGCAGTAGTTATATCATAACACCTTCTCAGGCAGTAGTTATATCATAACACCTTCTCAGGCAGTAGTTATATCATAACACCTTCTCAGGCAGTAGTTATAACATAACACCTTCTCAGGCAGTAGTTATAACATAACACCTTCTCAGGCAGTAGTTATAACATAACACCTTCTCAGGCAGTAGTTATATCATAACACCTTCTCAGGCAGTAGTTATAACGTAACACCTTCTCAGGCAGTAGTTATATCATAACACCTTCTCAGGCAGTAGTTATATCATAACACCTTCTCAGGCAGTAGTTATAACATAACACCTTCACAGGCAGTAGTTATAACATAACACCTTCTCAGGCAGTAGTTATAACCTAACACCTTCTCAGGCAGTAGTTATAACCTAACACCTTCTCAGGCAGTAGTTATATCTTAACACCTTATCAGGCAGTAGTTATAACCTAACACCTTCTCAGGCAGTAGTTATAACCTAACACCTTCTCAGGCAGTAGTTATAACATAACACCTTCTCAGGCAGTAGTTATAACGTAACACCTTCTCAGGCAGTAGTTATATCGTAACACCTTCTCAGGCAGTAGTTATATCATAACACCTTCTCAGGCAGTAGTTATAACATAACACCTTCTCAGGCAGTAGTTATAACATAACACCTTCTCAGGCAGTAGTTATAACATAACACCTTTTCAGGCAGTAGTTATAACCTAACACCTTCTCAGGTAGTAGTTATAACATAACACCTTCACAGGCAGTAGTTATAACATAACACCTTCTCAGGCAGTAGTTATAACCTAACACCTTCTCAGGCAGTAGTTATAACCTAACACCTTCTCAGGCAGTAGTTATATCTTAACACCTTCTCAGGCAGTAGTTATAACCTAACACCTTCTCAGGCAGTAGTTATAACCTAACACCTTCTCAGGCAGTAGTTATAACATAACACCTTCTCAGGCAGTAGTTATAACATAACACCTTCTCAGGCAGTAGTTATAACATAACACCTTCTCAGGCAGTAGTTATAACCTAACACCTTCTCAGGCAGTAGTTATAACATAACACCTTCACAGGCAGTAGTTATAACATAACACCTTCTCAGGCAGTAGTTATAACCTAACACCTTCTCAGGCAGTAGTTATAACCTAACACCTTCTCAGGCAGTAGTTATATCTTAACACCTTCTCAGGCAGTAGTTATAACCTAACACCTTCTCAGGCAGTAGTTATAACCTAACACCTTCTCAGGCAGTAGTTATAACATAACACCTTCTCAGGCAGTAGTTATAACATAACACCTTCTCAGGCAGTAGTTATAACATAACACCTTCTCAGGCAGTAGTTATAACGTAACACCTTCTCAGGCAGTAGTTATATCGTAACACCTTCTCAGGCAGTAGTTATATCATAACACCTTCTCAGGCAGTAGTTATAACATAACACCTTCTCAGGCAGTAGTTATAACATAACACCTTCTCAGGCAGTAGTTATAACATAACACCTTCTCAGGCAGTAGTTATAACCTAACACCTTCTCAGGCAGTAGTTATAACATAACACCTTCTCAGGCAGTAGTTATATCATAACACCTTCTCAGGCAGTAGTTATAACATAACACCTTCTCAGGCAGTAGTTATAACCTAACACCTTCTCAGGCAGTAGTTATAACATAACACCTTCTCAGGCAGTAGTTATAACATAACACCTTCTCAGGCAGTAGTTATATCATAACACCTTCTCAGGCAGTAGTTATAACCTAACACCTTCTCAGGCAGTAGTTATATCATAACACCTTCTCAGGCAGTAGTTATAACATAACACCTTCTCAGGCAGTAGTTATAACCTAACACCTTCTCAGGCAGTAGTTATAACATAACACCTTCTCAGGCAGTAGTTATAACATAACACCTTCTCAGGCAGTAGTTATAACATAACACCTTCTCAGGCAGTAGTTATAACGTAACACCTTCTCAGGCAGTAGTTATAACATAACACCTTCTCAGGCAGTAGTTATAACGTAACACCTTCTCAGGCAGTAGTTATAACGTAACACCTTCTCAGGCAGTAGTTATAACCTAACACCTTCTCAGGCAGTAGTTATATCATAACACCTTCTCAGGCAGTAGTTATAACATAACACCTTCTCAGGCAGTAGTTATAACCTAACACCTTCTCAGGCAGTAGTTATAACATAACACCTTCTCAGGCAGTAGTTATAACATAACACCTTCTCAGGCAGTAGTTATAACATAACACCTTCTCAGGCAGTAGTTATAACCTAACACCTTCTCAGGCAGTAGTTATAACGTAACACCTTCTCAGGCAGTAGTTATAACATAACACCTTCTCAGGCAGTAGATATAATGTAGCACCCTTCCCTCTTCACAGAGTGTGTTTGAAAATGAGATCTCTCAGCGGCTGGAAGGGCACTTTTGACACATCCTTGTCAAACTATTCATTTTTCTCAGACCATTACTGCAGGGCTGCAAATCTCTGCAGGTGTCGACGCTCTGTCTTCACTAGTGTGTCCCACATTCTGCGTCTATCCCACATGCCCTTTACTTAGATAATTTACACTTGGCGGCGACATGAACACGATGGCACAGCATGATAGATTTTTTCTAAAAGAAGAGGGAGAAGTCCACTCATTTTCCCCAGACAGTTGGAAAGGTGAGAGCAAGATTCAAGACCAGTAGGGGCATCTTAACCTCTCAATTCCACAGCATGACCCAATCTGATTTACGGACACCATCTACTGAAAGGAATGGAACTAAATATCTGACCTTACATTAGCTTCCTCTGGTGCAGCCGCCTTGATCTGCCAGTGTTAGATATGACACGTATCTATATATTACTGGATTGTTATTAACTCTGTGTGCTCTGTTCTCAAGCAAGTCACCAAGCAGCAGATAGACTAGTTTCATTGCAGTAAGGCTGGGATCCTCCTAGTGGCAGTTTGTGGCATCTCAGTAGTTAGTCAGTGCCCAGTGGCACACGGCGGCAGCCTGTGGCGCTCTGTTGGCAGTTGCTGTCAACATGGAATTGCGTAAACACAGGTTTAAACATAATTGAGAAAACATAAGTTTAGTAAAAAAAAAAAAAATGTCACTACCTGCCAGTGCCTAGGATCCTGGTGTCTCTCTCTAATTGATGTCCATGCATTTTTGACATTTAAAAAAATATGCTATCAATTGTTGTATGATTTGGCTTGGTTCACGGCATTACAAGAATGAAAGTCGGGCACTGCGTACTTGGAAGCTGGTCGACTGACCTCATTCCAGCTGTGCGTAGTAAACCAGGAGCCGAGATCTTTAAGACTCTTCCTCACTACGAGGGATTATAAGGGAATGTTGTAATCCAACCACTGCACTGATCAACCACTGCACTGATGAGACCACAGATGTGCACGGTACTCCTGTTTGTTTGTTTGTGTGTGTGTGTGTGTGTGTGTGTGTGTTTGTTTGTTTGTTTGTGTGTGTGTGTGTGTGTGTGTGTGTGTGTGTGTGTGTGTGTGTGTGTGTGTGTGTGTGTGTGTGTGTGTGTGTGTGTGTGTGTGTGTGTGTGTGTGTGTGTGTGTGTGAGGCCTGGGCCAGTGAATAGCAGAGGATAGGATGGATTAATATGACCAAAGCCCAAATCCATGTCCTTTGTACTTTAGCCCATCATCACAGCACACTCGTATTTCACCACACACACATGCACGCACGCACGCACGCACGCACGCACGCGCACACACACACACACACACACACACACACACACACACACACACACACACACACACACACACACACACACACACACACACACACACACATTTGCACTTGCGCACACAAACACACATGCAGCCCTCATAACCTCACACACAGAAAGAAACAAAACAAAACAAAACAAAACAACTAGTGAGAGATGGACAGAGTAAAGAAGCAGCAGTTTGACGGTTTATTATAATCCCCACAAAGCCTTGTGATGATCAGGCATTCATGTCTAAGAAGTTAATCTCTGAGGTCAAGACTGCTTTAGCTCAGTAAGAGGGGGAGAGGGAGGGAAGAGATGGGAAGAAGGGATGAGAGGGAGGAATAGACAGATGAATGGATGGAGGAAACAGATGGAAATAGACGAGAATATCCATGCACAGAGAGATCGATGCCTGCTGATCACTGACTTAATTTGTCACAATGGAACATCCCACTGAAGTGAGGCAGGCCTGAGGCAGGCCTCATCTTGTTTTGGGTGTCTCAGCCAGGAAACCTGATTTGCCCGTAAGGCAGCTGCAGAAGCAGCTATTTTTGCCTGTACTGTAGAGAGAGTGTTTTTTTTATCTTCCTGGAACCACACAAGCTGAAACCAGTTAGAAATAAGCAACATTTATTCTGTTTTTTTTCAATACATATCTTATTTTTGACATTTTTCTTGAATCAAAACAAGAACAAGACAAACAAACAGGCTCAGACACGGGGGGGGGGGGGGCACACATGTCACAACAACACTCAATATTACAGTTTTGTAACCAACTGCACAGGGTGCTTATGTGCTTCTAAGAGATGTTGTGTAAGAGGTCAATGGGGAACCAGCCGGGCAAGTCACCTGCCGCCCCTAATCTCATCGAGGTAGGCTAGAAACGGGTCCCAAATAGTTAGAATTTTTTTAATTGAGTTGGTCCTTAGGGACCTGAGTCTCTCCATCCTTATAACAGAGATCATGTCTGTCAACCACAATTGGAAAGAGGTCCAGAGAGGACTCCGAGCAGCCAGCGATGGCGAGTTCTGCCTCCGGCTGAAGGGTTATTTTGTAGGCCTTAGAGTAGCAGTCAAATATTTTTGCCCAGAATCAGTAAAGGGCAGAACCAGAAGGCATGCGACAGAGTGCCCTCTGACGTCTGACACCTGTCACACAGTGGAGAGATCTTGTGCAACTTATGCTTAGAACAGTGAAGACGATGAGCGACTTTGAATTGGATCAGCTGGTGCCTGCTATTAACTGAGCAGAGTTGTATCACAGACAGACTCCTACCCCATACAATGTCAGACAAATCAATGCCAAGTTCCCCCTGCCACGCCTCTCTAATTCTCTCAGTAGAGGCCATGGTGCAGTTATCAGATGTACAAGTCTAGAAATGAGGTGTTTGGAGTGAGAAGGGCTCAGCAAAACATCGAAAAAGGTATGCTCATTTGGGAGCGCTTCAAAGTTATGAATCTTGGATCAAACATGATTTCTGATTTGCAGGTATCTGAACCAGTGCATGCCGGGCAACTCAAACTTCCTCTTTAGTTGATCAAAGGATGCAAAATGACCATGACTATGTATAGGTCTTTGACGGAAACCAGTCCCTTCTCACTCCAGGCATGAACATTTAGACCCTGTTAACATTGAGTAATATCTTGATGTCTGAGAGGGAATGTTAATGTATTAGTCGGTGTTGAAAACCAGCTTGACTTTGAAAGATGATTGATTCCCATACAATTCCAATTAAAAGGGTGACCCCCCCCCCCCCCCCCAAGCTTTTACAAAGGGCTTTATTCCAGGAGATGCGAGGGTAGATTAATGGTCTAAGTTGTGCTGCTGACTATACCTAAGTGTTTTGAAAGTCAGTTGTCAGTGGTTAGTAGAACAATAGCAGTGTCTGTTGTTCAAGGTCGTGACAGTGGTGCTGCCGCGGGGCACTTGGCAGCTCTGTGGGCTCCTTTGTTCTACATTTGACTACAAGCTAAGCTATACTGTACGTGGCTGTTTTTCACAGCGTTTCCATCAGGCTCATCTCCTCCATCTGAGCCTGAGCCTTCCACATGGTTTCCCTCAAGGCACCAACAGTCACTGGCTTGTCTCATCTTGGATCCCAGATACCCAGCGCCCCTCTGCACGCAGCCTTCCCTGAGGCTCTGAGCGTGTGTGTGTGTGTGTGTGTGTGTGTGTGTGTGTATGTGTGTGTGCAACACAGTCTCACAGAAAATTGTATAATACCAACGATATGGACCAACGTTGCTATTTTACAATTTCGGCTCGAAAATTGTAAAATAGTAACGTTCTGAGATTTTAGGGTTAGGATTAGAGTAGGGGGAGGGGTTAGAAACAGAAAATCTCCGTAAAACACGCCCAAACCACGCCCACCCCTGTAGACGCATATGTTCCCATTTTACAATTTCTTAGCCGACATTGTAAAATACCAACGTTTGTCCACAAACGTTGCTATTTTACAATTTTTTTGGAGATCGGGTTGGTGTGTGCGCGCTTGGTTGTTGTTGTTGTTGTGTGTCTGTGTGTGTTTCTATGTCCTGCCGTTTCTTTGCCCCTAACCAGTTTTCTTTTTTTATCAAGTGTTTTT
>NC_139624.1:42322891-42335391 GCF_964638095.1 Poromitra crassiceps
GTATAGCACATTTCATACACAGGCAATTCAAAGTGCTTCACATAAAATGGTTGACGGGAAAATAAAAGAATAAAAGCAGTAAAGCAGTAAAGCAGGAAGTAAAGCGGGTGCCCAATAAAGGAGGCCCCTGGCACTGGAACACCTAAATGGAATGGAACCATCATTAATGGTATTGATTATGCCTGCTTTACTTCCTGCTTTATCACCTCAAAATGGTTGCTGTGAAATCAGTCTATACGCAAAGATGCAGTCTGAACTCCTACTTATATTTAGCCAGCCTATTTCTTCATTAAGAAAGTTGCTGGGACTGGAATCAAATTTGTTTGGACTCCCCCTGCTCCTCGGCTGCCAAATCTTGGAAATGACAGGTTGCCAAAATTATGTTGGAAATAAACAAGGTACTTGTGAGCAGAGAAGGGGTGAATTTGATGACGGAACGCACGTTCCTACAGACCTATACAGACCAGTACCAGTGAAATAAATACAGACAGAGACCAGTACCAGTGAAATAAGTGCATTAAGTCCATTAAAGCAAAAATCTTATCAGATGGGACCCTGGGACAATCTCTTATCAAATAGGGGGGAAGGGGTCAAATTTTTGGTCAGTTGAGGGGTCCTTGACGTGAAAGGAGGGTAAATGACTATATTCATATTAACTCAAAGACAATAATGATAGACTGATTAAATCCACACTGGTTTAAGTAAGACTTTATTTCTATTGGGAAAAGTCAATTCACAAGATTGTGCACATTGTAACATCGCTGAAAATGCTGAACACGTATTAATACACTGTGTTAAATATAATGAAGAAAGGGTAAGTTTGCAACAAAGGGTGAGTGAGGCTGGACGAGAATGGGATTTGGAAAGGATACTAGGAACAAAAGGAGATAAATTATGGATTACACAATCAATCAATCAATCAATCAATCCATCAATCAATCAATCAATCAATAAATCAATCAATCAATCAATCAATCAATCAATCAAAACTTTATTCCAGACTCAAGGTCCATATAAAAAGACATACAACACTAAAAATAATCCCTGCAGACAGTAGGAAAGCAATATTCAAATACGGAATGGAACACAGAGAGGGGTAATATAATTCTTAAAAGACACAGGGTTGTTTAATAGAATATAGTAGTTTGTTATTTTATTTGTATTTAATTTCTTTCCTAGAGTAATATAAACTTGATCCTGTTCTACATACTCCGATACAGTAGGTGGCGGTAGGCACCTTAAAAGTTGGTATTGCAATCGCCAAGAAATGCAAAGAAGAAGAAGAAGACTCAGGCAGGCCAGGGCAGGCTGCTGTCAAATCAATCACACGTGAGTTAGGACTCGGAGTAGGACCGACAACGTTGCTCTCGTCGCTAGCCATGGAAAAGTATTTGAGTCAACCGCCTTCTTTTTTGTCAGGCGACGACACTAAGGCCAAATTAGCTCAAATAAGTAGGCTAAAGGTTTTGATAACGTCGTCATTCTCAATGAAGAGTATGGAGGGAGGAATGCATGTGGACTGTGGAGAGAGCCGTCATCCATCACTTCAAGAATTGAGAAAATGTGTAACGTTAGTGAGAGACAGGCCCACACGTCTCAGCCCACAAGGTAAGCTACTGATTGTAAGAAAAGGACAAATGTGATGCAAAACAAAGCTTCTATGGTAACGTGAGATATATATTTTCCTTGTATTCTGTAAGAGGGGGTCTTTGGAAAATATTGTACTAGCTGTGTCAGTCAGAGCACCTGAAATTAATCGACACCCCTCCAGTGAGCCAACCACCCGAAGCAAGTAACTATAATAACTATTCATCCAGGGCAGGCCATGTCTAATAAATACGAATAGGCCTAGATGATATTTTGAGAGCTGACTTTTTGCTTGCTTCCTCTAGCAGGAGGAAGACAAGCCAGTTTTTAGGGAGGTGGCAGAAAATATGTAATTCAATCACCTAAATGCGGAACATAATGATAAAAGTGAATTGTATTTTTCTTAAAGGTAATGTCCATTGACCTATTCTATAAATATACTGTAGCAAAGAAACAAGAGAATGAGGGAGGCAGCAGGGTCATGGTCTAATTTGTTCTGTGAGGATAAACAATCATAAAAACAGCTTTGGAAATGGGCTTCCAGCAAATAAAAAGATCTAGGTAGATTCTCCAGTGAATTCTGGCCTTGCACGTTTACATGCCCTATTTTGCTTGCAATTGGGCAGCTGGAACCTAAACACAAAAAAGCAAGAAAGTAAACTTTTCCACTCATTATTATTTTGTAGATGCAGTTCATTAAGTATGTGCCAGACAAGTGTGAAGGATTTTTTTTTCTTTTTTGCAGTGTACTCCAAGCTAACACTGGGATGATTAGGGCATCATAGTTTTAGTCTCTGTCATTCTGTTATATATGAGTATGATATGTACCAAGTTGACGGTACAATCCTAAGCCTTTCTTTGTAACATCAGCAGCTCTGTTGTGGATTAGGCCTCCTAACCCGGATCTAGCCAGGGTATCTGGTGACAGTAATCCATGCTGCTAATCCACGTCTTGTTGTAAACACGGAGGACAGGACACCCTCCAGCATCCCTCTCCATCCTCTCCTCTCTGTCCTTTTTCTTTTCTGGTGCTGCCTTCCTGAGCGGGACGAGCATACCATCTGTTTTATGTGTGTATCAGCAGGGGTTAGCTTAGCCTGATAGGCGTGTTAGACACTGCATCACTGCTTAAGTATTTATGTGTGTATACAAGTTTATGTGTGTGTGTCTAGATGTTAGGGCTGCACAATTAATTAGATAGATAATTATATATTGCAGTTTTCCGTTTCTATGATAAGTAATCATGTAATTTGGCGAGACTGATGTGTCATATTTTTCACTTCTATGAAGTGCTTCCGTTATGCTATGTGTGACTAATCACAAGTTACCTTTGAGTGCACCGATGTGACTGAAAGCAAACTGAGGATGGAGAAGCGGGCAGCTCTGGTTGGAAAGAGAGAAACTTTAGGTAATCTTTGGAAAAATGTAGCAACAAGCAACGTGGAAAAAACTCCTGTTCAAAGTTCGCCTTAGGGTTGTAGCTGCACCTAAAAGTAATAAAGTAGCAATTACTTATTTGGATTTTGTAAATATGGACCACAATAAGAGTAAGACAGTATGAGTGTAAGCAAGACTTTCTAGCCGCTGCTGCTTTAAGAAATACTCTGCACTGAAAAATGTGAAAACTTGTTAAGGTGCAAAAGTGCAATAAAATAATTTTGTTTCCTGAAATAACACATTGTTATTATCGGGATTAGCATTTTGTGCCATAATTGTGCAGCCCTACTAGAACCATACAAGGACCTATATGGTGATGTTTGTGCATGATCCCTCAGCAGTGTTGGGGTCGGGGAGTAGTGAACTACATAGTTTAACTACATTTTGCAGTAGCTTGCTAGTAGTTCAACTACATTCATATTTGCGTAGTGAGCCAATTAGTTAAACTACTTTTTGGTCATTTTTGTCTAGTTTAACTACTCAAACTCAAATGAAAGGAATATACATATTTATTTTATTTGACCATAACTGTTGAACCAGAACCCCCTTTGACAGGACTGCCTTTTTTTCTTTCACCCTGATTGCTTTGAAGGCAGCATAGACCGTGAAGGCAGCGAGGATCCCACTAACATTACTGTACTTCTTGACACAAAGCCTACGCTGACTCTGATTGGCTTGCCCTGATATTCTTACCCTAACCTTAACCAATCCTAGTCAAGTCTTTACTGTTTATTTGTCTGATAAAACAAAACCCAGAAGAACCCAGATTTGTTTACAACAAAAATATAACATTGAATGTATTGGGTGTCAATAAACTCAATTGAAAGGCATATTTTTTCTGGCATTATGCTTTTTTGTAGACTATTATATTTTATTTCATATATCCCACATGTACATTGTCAATTGAATGTTTTTTTTTTTTTTTTTACTTTGTTTGAACTACTTTTTCTGCATAGCTTGTAGTTTCCTAAACTACATTTCTCGCAGGGTAGCTTTGTTGTAGTTTCAACTACTTCCATGATGAAGTAGTTGGTTGCTTCCTAAGCTATGCTTTCAAAGTAGCTTCCCCAACACTGTCCCTGTGTGTGTGTGTGTTAGCTTAGCCTGATAGTCATGTGAGAGCTGATCATTACATCACTGCTTATGTGTTTTAGAAATGTCAACATTTATGGTCATGTTTGCGTGCAAGCTTGTAATTGACCTCAAGTAATTTTTAATTGTGTGTGTGTGTGTGTGTGTGTGTGTGTGTGTGTGTGTGTGTGTGTGTGTGTGTGTGTGTGTGTATCTGTATTGTTGTGTGTAGTATGTACTCTCCTGTGTGTCAGCCAGTCGTAATAATGATTTGGGAATCCTCTGTGTTGTGTCCCATGAGTGCCTTTTAAACATGTTATCTGGATCATGTCCTGCTAGAGAGAACAGGATATTTTCAGGTTTTGCCTTTCTAAACATGAGGGGTCTTTGTTAAGAAACAACTGGATATGAGCCGTTTTTTCTGCCAGTGGGCGGCGGGGGGGGGGGGGGGGGGGGGGGGGGGGGGGGGGGGCGGCGCGGTAGCATCTATCAAAAACAAGAAATGTGATAGGAAACAGCTTTAGCGAATTTGTAACCAAACAAAAACAAATCAAGTCATATCTGACTTGTTTTAAATTTATTTCTCCCCACAAAAGTTTGATAGCCTATCAGTCAGTCAGCTCCTATCCTCTCCACAGTGTGGATGCACAGTCTGCCTGCCTGACAAATCTGGAGACTTCAAAAAACATGTTTTAACGGAGTCCATTGACAACGAGGGGTGGCAATGTGCCAAAAATGCCTTTGTTAAGCTACATAAAGCCGCGCAGTCAAAATAGTGGTCGGACTGTCGTCAATCACTGTGGGTGATTTATTTTATGACATTCAAGTCATATCTGACTAGTTTGAAATGTATTTCTCCCCACAAAAGTTTGATAGCCTATCAGTCAGAGTCAGTCAGCTCCTATCCACTCCGCAGTGTGGGCGCACAGTAGCGTCAGGGACGATGAAAATTAATTTGGGGATGGAGCCATACGATAGCCTAAACACGCTCTGCTCGTTATGAACAGCGTTAAAAATGACATGCCACACACACACGCACACTAAACAGACATGCGGGCACTGGCAGAGAGACAAACAGGCAGATAGAGCGGCACGCATTGCGCAAAAAGTGTCAGAATGTCGGCTGCTCTTTGTGATAGTTGTTTCATTTGCTTCAGTCATCCTGCTGCCTCGTATTCTCAGGAGCGCGTTTCTGCTCCACTTTTCACTTTCCTTCCCCGCTGCCTCTCTGCAGTCAAGCCAGCCCTCACCTCGGAAAGCACGGTCATTCTAGCGCCCACTTAACAATTCAAGCCGTTTTTGCAGCACTTGAGGAAACCGTGAGTTTGCTCGTTGATATAAGCGATTGCCCGAACGATTCATTAATTAATAAACTAGCGAACGTGAAGTGAGTCACCTAGAGCCACACCCGCCCACTCAGACATATGCGGATCATATCGTTCCACTGTTTAACATGACCAGCGCTTGCGTGGAAGCGGATCTTATACCGGCGGTCGAGGTAGATAAGATACGGACTCGCGGGAGTGCGCGTAGGCCGGCTAATTGTTGTTTAACATGCAGGCCAACCGGCTAGGTGCAGGTTATAATACGGATTCCACTGCATGTTAAGAAGTGGCTATGTTAAGACTCTTCTCCCTGCAGGCAGCATCAGTGCTATGTGTGTGTAGCCTATGTGTTGTTGTGGATCAGTGCTATGTGTGTGTATATGTGTTGTTGTGGATCAGTGCTCTGTGTGTGTATATGTGTTGTTGTGGATCAGTGCTGTGTGTATAGCCTATGTGTTGTTGTGGATCAGTGCTCTGTGTGTGTATAGCCTATGTGTTGTTGTGGATCAGTGCTCTGTGTGTGTATATGTGTTGTTGTGGATCAGTGCTGTGTGTGTAGCCTATGTGTTGTTGTGGATCAGTGCTATGTGTGTGTATATGTGTTGTTGTGGATCAGTGCTGTGTGTATAGCCTATGTGTTGTGGATCAGTGCTATGTGTATAGCCTATGTGTTGTTGTGGATCAGTGCTGTGTGTATAGCCTATGTGTTGTGGATCAGTGCTGTGTGTATAGCCTATGTGTTGTTGTTTGGGTTCTCTCCTTAGCTACAGCTTCTCCTCAGCTGCATACTTGGAGAGAGACTAGAACCTTTTCCCCAGCCAGCAGCAAGCTGAAAAAGCCTTCATTCACTTTGTTTGTAGGATTTCGCTGTGTTTTGTGTTGTAGTGGGGGGCATGATGTGGTGTTGTTGCCAAGGTGTAATGCTGTGTGTGTGTTTGTGTGTGTGTGTGTGTGTGTGTGTGTGTGTGTGTGTGTGTGTGTGTGTGTGTGTGTGTGTGTGTGTGTGTGTGTGTGTGTGTGCGCGCATGCGTGTGTGTGTTTGCGTGAGAGAGAGAGAGCGTGAGTGAGTTGGGCACATTCCAGCTCTGTGTGCATGTGGCATTTTTATGCAAGAAGTGTGGTTTGGGGTGTATGTTGCTGTATTGTGGGTCTGGGTGTTGTTTTGTGTGTGTGTGTGTGTGTGTGTGTGTGTGTGTGCGTGCGTGCGTGTGCGTCTGCATTAGGCTGGGTGAGTGCAGGGACACTGTTCTCCCCCGGCCTCAGTGTGTGGCTCGGCTGCGTCCTCTGATCAGTGCCAGAGCTCTGTGGGGGTCTGGGGAGTGTGTGTGGAGAGGGGCTGTCTGCTTCTCTCTCTCTTTTTCTATCTTGCTCACTTTGATTTGTTTCTGCTGTCTCACTCCCCCCCGATCCCCCCCAACCCCCCACCCCACCTTCTTCCCACTTGTGCTTGTACCAATTCTCCCTACTGTCCCGGCCATTGCTCGACCCCCTCTGTAGATCTGGGGAGGGCAGTAGACTAGCACATGCTTCCTCCAATACATGTACATTCGCCAGCTGCTTCTTTCCACCTATCAGTGACGAGATTCACCGGCAGGACGTAGCGCGTTCCCCCCAGTTCCCCTCCCCTGGACAGGCGCCCGGACCAACTAGAGGAGGCACTAGTGTAGCGACAAGGACACATACCCCTAAGACGGCTTCCCACCTGCAGACAAGTGGGAAGCCCGACCAAGCAGAAGGTAACACGGGGGCTCGAACCTGCGACCCTTGTGTCGGTAGGCAGGCAGGGAATCACTGCACTACACCCTATCTCACTCTCAATCCCACACTCGGCCTCTTTAGCGTTCTCCATCACTCTCTGTCCCTCCCTCCCTCCACCTCCCTATGCTCAGCAGATGGACAAAGCACTGAGCTGTATTAAGAGCAAAATGTGTTCATAACGTCTCCATTATGTGCTGAAAAGTGGCCCAGCGTTGCTGCTTCTTCACGTTGCATCATGGCTCGCTGCTATTCAACTCTCTGATTCTCTCCTCCTTTTATTTATCTAGCGCTTTCTTGCATCTGCCATCACAGGCCTTTTGTATACATTTAGGCGATGTCTCGTCATAGACGCTGGGGTAGGGTGGGCGGAATCCTCCCGTTTTCCCCATTCAGCATAGTTAGCATTTAGCTGATAGCCCAGTCCAGGCAGACAGGATTGGGGATTCAACCACCGCAGTAAACGCACATCTGAACAGACGTCTATGTACCTGCTCTAGAATCCCCAATCCTGTAGTGTAGAGCCGCAGCACCGTCCTTTGGTGAGTCAGCCCATTGGGATGTATGGGGGGTTTTACCCCACCATCTAGTCTCGCTGCACCGATTGCATCTATTGCAGTCAATTGTGTTTATTTGCTGTTTTTCTTAACATTTGTGTGTGTGTGTGTGTGTGTGTGTGTATACGCGTGTGATTGTCATTATTTCACCTCCAATTCACCCCACAACAGATTACTCTCGATAAGTGTTCCTCTATGAATATAAAGGATTATACCATAATTACCCTACTTCTTACACACTCATAATCTCCTAATCCCATTTGACTCATGTTTTTTATGAGTGTGATAGTTATTTTTGAACATTTTTACACTCTAGGAAGTTAAGCCGTTTACCAATTAAGGACTTTGATAGTTTCTTAATTTCCAACTCATTTCTTCGACATAACTGCCTCTCCTCCTTCAAAAGTGTTGTGTGTTGTGTCTACTCAACTTGTCATGTCTGGCCTCTGCTCTCCATGACGTGTTCATCGCCAAAGCAACATGGCTTCTGATGTCTCCATGAGAGCGCTGCCTAATACTGTTGTGTGTGACATTAGAGCAGCATCTGAAACAGGCTGATCTGCAGTTGATCTTTGAGCTTTACTCATGTCTGGTCTGAAGTTTTACGCTTGGATCTTTGACAGCCAGACTAAATGTGTGAGAACTGTGTGAGAACTGAGAACCTGTAGTCAGGAGAGAGAGGAGGAGAGAGAGCACATTTATCCTATCTGTCTGCTCACTCGTCTCTGGTGTTACTGTGTAGCCATGCGTCTCTTCACCTGTGATGCAGGTGAACTAATGAATATTTCCAAAGCTTGTCTCTCCTCCTCTCCTCTCCTCTCCTCTCCTTCTCCTCTCCTCTCCTCTCCTCTCTTCTCTTCTCTTCTCTTCTCTTCTCTTCTCTTCTCTTCTCTTCTCTTCTCTTCTCTTCTCTTCTCTTTTCCTCTCCTCTCCTCTCCTCTCCTCTCCACGTTGTTCCATGTTCATGTTGTTTTATAACCTGACGCTGCCAGATGGATGGGAATGCCGCCCCATCTGGCGGAGTCAGGTTAGTTGTTTTGTGGCTGTTTGTGAACCACGTCTGTCTGTCTCCCCTGCGAACAACGTAATGCCCTAAATTGGAGAAGTCACACCGTTAGAGATGTAAATACAATTTGTGTCTCTCCCTTGTAGGCAGCGCTTTTATTGCTATCAAGTGATTGCTCCTGGTTGGCTGGTGACAGCCTGGAAGAGCACCGAAAATGGAATGTAAATCAGAAACATTCCAATTATCTCGACATGAACGCTAAAATAGCTCATACTTGGTTTTGGGCCGCAAAGATGGAGACATGCGTGCACACACAACACACACGTCATGGTGTTGTTTTTGCCCAAACTTCTAGTGGAACCCTGCGCACTAACCATCACAAATTAATTTGTACCCTTTTGTGTGTGTGTGTGTGTGTGTGTGTGTGTGTGTGTGTGTGTGTGTGTGTGCACACGTGTGTTTGATATGAGTAGATCTGGCACTGGCAGCTAGCCCTGGAATTACCTACAGGGCAGCCAGCCACACACAGGTCACAGAACTAAGCACCAGTCTAGATGCAGCTATGTGTGGGAAAAAACAAAAGAGAATCCTAATGGCTACATAAAAGTCCCACATATTACAGTGGTGTCTAACCTGCACCATGCTCTTTATATTACAGTGGTGTCTAACCTGCACCATGCTCTTTATATTACAGTGGTGTCTAACCTGCACCATGCTCTTTATATTACAGTGGTGTCTAACCTGCACCATGCTCTTTATATTACAGTGGTGTCTAACCTGCACCATGCTCTTTATATTACAGTGGTGTCTAACCTGCACCATGCTCTTTATATTACAGTGGTGTCTAACCTGCACCATGCTCTTTATATTACAGTGGTGTCTAACCTGCACCATGCTCTTTATATTACGGTGGTGTCTAACCTGCACCATGCTCTTTATATTACAGTGGTGTCTAACCTGCACCATGCTCTTTATATTACAGTGGTGTCTAACCTGCACCATGCTCTTTATATTACAGTGGTGTCTAACCTGCACCATGCTCTTTATATTACAGTGGTGTCTAACCTGCACCATGCTCTTTATATTACAGTGGTGTCTAACCTGCACCATGCTCTTTATATTACAGTGGTGTCTAACCTGCACCATGCTCTTTATATTACAGTGGTGTCTAACCTGCACCATGCTCTTTATATTACAGTGGTGTCTAACCTGCACCATGCTCTTTATATTACAGTGGTGTCTAACCTGCACCATGCTCTTTATATTACGGTGGTGTCTAACCTGCACCATGCTCTTTATATTACGGTGGTGTCTAACCTGCACCATGCTCTTTATATTACAGTGGTGTCTAACCTGCACCATGCTCTTTATATTACAGTGGTGTCTAACCTGCACCATGCTCTTTATATTACGGTGGTGTCTAACCTGCACCATGCTCTTTATATTACAGTGGTGTCTAACCTGCACCATGCTCTTTATATTACAGTGGTGTCTAACCTGCACCATGCTCTTTATATTACAGTGGTGTCTAACCTGCACCATGCTCTTTATATTACGGTGGTGTCTAACCTGCACCATGCTCTTTATATTACGGTGGTGTCTAACCTGCACCATGCTCTTTATATTACAGTGGTGTCTAACCTGCACCATGCTCTTTGTATTACGGTGGTGTCTAACCTGCACCATGCTCTTTATATTACGGTGGTGTCTAACCTGCACCATGCTCTTTATATTACGTTGGTGTCTAACCTGCACCATGCTCTTTATATTACAGTGGTGTCTAACCTGCACCATGCTCTTTATATTACAGTGGTGTCTAACCTGCACCATGCTCTTTATATTACAGTGGTGTCTAACCTGCACCATGCTCTTTATATTACGGTGGTGTCTAACCTGCACCATGCTCTTTATATTACAGTGGTGTCTAACCTGCACCATGCTCTTTATATTACGGTGGTGTCTAACCTGCACCATGCTCTTTATATTACAGTGGTGTCTAACCTGCACCATGCTCTTTATATTACAGTGGTATCTAACCTGCACCATGCTCTTTATATTACAGTGGTGTCTAACCTGCACCATGCTCTTTATATTACGTTGGTGTCTAACCTGCACCATGCTCTTTATATTACATTGGTGTCTAACCTGCACCATGCTCTTTATATTACAGTGGTGTCTAACCTGCACCATGCTCTTTATATTACGGTGGTGTCTAACCTGCACCATGCTCTTTATATTACAGTGGTGTCTAACCTGCACCATGCTCTTTATATTACAGTGGTGTCTAACCTGCACCATGCTCTTTATATTACAGTGGTGTCTAACCTGCACCATGCTCTTTATATTACGTTGGTGTCTAACCTGCACCATGCTCTTTATATTACAGTGGTGTCTAACCTGCACCATGCTCTTTATATTACAGTGGTGTCTAACCTGCACCATGCTCTTTATATTACAGTGGTGTCTAACCTGCACCATGCTCTTTATATTACAGTGGTGTCTAACCTGCACCATGCTCTTTATATTACAGTGGTGTCTAACCTGCACCATGCTCTTTATATTACGTTGGTGTCTAACCTGCACCATGCTCTTTATATTACGTTGGTGTCTAACCTGCACCATGCTCTTTATATTACAGTGGTGTCTAACCTGCACCATGCTCTTTATATTACAGTGGTGTCTAAGCTGCACCATGCTCTTTAACCCTGGACTCTCTCAGCCAGTACACATTTCACTACTCTGGGGGGGAGCATTAGTGTGTACAGACGGTCATTATTCAAGCTTTAATTTTAGGCATGTGGGAATAATCATCTGTTTTGTTGTTGTTGTTGAAAGCAGATTGAAATGTATTTGTCAACATAATTAGAAAGTTATTGCCTTAATTTGCACTTATTCTCAAAGAATGTCTTTGATATTGTTTATAACACCAGTATCACGCCTCATTATAATATGGATATATGAGCAAGCGAGGCAAAAGGCACTAATGGCACACAACTGGTTAAACCATGTGTTAGAATCATAATCAGACCCTCTTTGCGTGTGTGTGTGTGTGTGTGTGTGTGTGTGTGTGTGTGTGTGTGTGTGCGTGCGTGCGTGCGTGCGTGTGTGTGTGAGAATCCTCAGAACCAAGACAGGCTTTAATTAATGGCGCTTGATGATCAGCAGGCAAAGGCAAACAGCAACTTAACGAGTCTGCCCCCCATCAGGAAGGAAAGATAATTGCAATTCACCAACAGATTCATGTTGCAAACACACTCCAATCGCAGGGCACCACTGATGAGGATGTCATGTTTGGAACTTTTTAACTTTCCACAAGCTCTGTCAAAGGGGACGTGGAAATGGGTGTGGCCAATCACACAAATGCGCCTAACTTCCAAACGGATTCACGCAATGCCACAAAACTTTGTAGAAAGGATGGTGGAGGTATGTACTGTACAGTGCCTTCTCATTTCACATTGTTTGTTTTAGCTGTTCACTTTCCTTGGAGAGAATAGGTGGATGTGAAGGTGATAAACTACAGCTTCACTCACTGGCAGTGTCTGTCTCTGTGTCTCTGTCTGTCTCTGTCTGTCTGTCTGTCTGTCTCTGTCTGTCTCGGTCTGTCTGTCTGTGTTTGTCTGTCTGTCTGTCTCTAGCTGGGTTTCCATCCAAATGTATCGCAACTTTTAATCGAATTTTCAGAAAGTCGGCAAAAGAAAATGCAAAATAATGCATTTCCATCCATTGCTATTTTGCGAATTCTAGAGCTGTCAATCACCTCGT
>NC_139624.1:42340391-42352891 GCF_964638095.1 Poromitra crassiceps
CACCCCAGTGAATTTCATCCGCTCATAACATCCAGCTTGCCACTGGAGAGGCCTAATGAGCAGGTGACACACACAGGGGACCGCCATGTTTACAGGAAGTGCTGTCACTTCCTCTGAACGATCTGTATTGGGGTGTGTGTGTGTGTGTGTGTGTGTGTGTGTGTGTGTTTTCTACACACTTTTGCTTTGATGTTATGAATGTGATACGTTTGCCCCCCTGCTTTCACTATTTTCATATATAAATAAAAAATGCATGGAGGTGTGTGGTTAATGGTTATGTGTGCGTGCATGTGGTGTGTGTGTTTACTGTGTTATGGCTGTTTGTATGTACTGTATATGTATTGCTGAGACTTTGCAAATGACCTAAGGACTAGTGGGAGGCTTATTCTGCAACCACTTGCATTTCCTCCCTAATTGTTCCACCTCTGCCTATAAGTGTGTGTGTGTGTGTGTGTGTGTGTGTGTGTGTGTGTGTGTGCGTGTGTGTGTGTGTGTGTGTGTAGCCATGACTCAGAGATGGAAAGTAAAGCGTTTGCTCTCTGCTAGCGGTGTCAGCAGGTGAGCCGCCCTGTTGGGAGAAAAGAGAAATGGCCAAAGCATGCAAATTGCTACTCCGAGGGGAGAATCAATTAGGTGCAGAGCGGTGTGAGCAGAAAGGCCAGGCGGGGCGGAGAGG
Organism: Poromitra crassiceps; assembly: GCF_964638095.1. Taxonomy (NCBI): domain Eukaryota; kingdom Metazoa; phylum Chordata; class Actinopteri; order Beryciformes; family Melamphaidae; genus Poromitra; species Poromitra crassiceps. The sequence goes on from NC_139624.1 coordinate 42,341,068, forward strand.
CAGCTGGGGGTCCGTGCAGAGAGATGCTGCTGCAGAGCCATGCTGATCACCCCCTCTGAGACCTTGCATTACCAACCCCTCTTCCCCCTTCCTCAATCCACACACTCGAGCTCTCTGAGAAGAACACTGGCCTTCTTCTCTCTAGCCCATTTCTTTTCTAAATCTAGATTGTGCTGGGCTCTCTGTAGTGTTCACCTGCTTTCCTCGTTCTTCTTTGTGAAGGGGCTCTGTCATATGTCTGGACTACAATGTTGTTGTTGTTATTGTTGCTGGTTCTGAGTGGCCTTCGTCTCCTCCCTCTGCAGGTACATAATGTCCTCCGTCTCAAGAAAGGCTTGATCCTGATTGGCTGAGAGTACTGGACTGTGCCCTCCTTCCCGCTCCTCGCCACGTCCAGCCTCCACACAACCATGGAGTCCCTCACCCGGACGCGGACCTGCCTCTTCCTCTGCTGCTTCCTGTCCACTCTGGCACTTCCTGTGAGGTCACAGACAGTGGTGCGAGCCCCCCAGGCTCACAGCGCCGGCTCCCAGGTAATCACAGCGTCCCTTGAGGAGGAGGAGTACGCTTCATTTCGTGCCGAGAACCCAGAATGGACCTTCAACCACCTGGCGGTGGACTATCGCAATGGCAACGTCTACCTGGGAGCCGTCAACCGCATCTACAAGTTGTCCCCGGGTCTGGAGGTCCAGGTGTCCCATGAGACTGGCCCAGACGAGGACAACCGCAAGTGCTACCCACCGCGCATTGTCCAGCCCTGCAGTGAGCCGCTGAGCCTTACCAACAACGTCAACAAGATGCTGCTGATGGACTACCGGGAGAACCGGCTGCTGGCGTGCGGCAGCCTCTACCAGGGCATCTGTAAACTCCTTCGCCTAGATGACCTCTTCAAACTGGGAGAGCCCTTCCACAAGAAGGAGCACTACCTCTCCGGTGTCAACGAGAGCGGCTCTGTGTTTGGTGTCATTGTCTCATACGGCAATGCCTCTCCGGACATGCTCTTCATAGCCACGGCGGTGGACGGCAAGCCAGAATACTTTCCCACCATCTCCAGCCGCAAGTTGGCCAGAAACTCCGAGGAGGACGGCATGTTTGCCTACGTCTTCCATGACGAGTTTGTGGCCTCTATGATTAAGATCCCCTCGGACACCTTCACCGTCATCCCAGACTTCGACATATACTACATATATGGCTTTGCCAGTGGGAACTTTGTCTACTTCCTGACTCTGCAGCCTGAGATGGGGGGTGGGCCGGCCACAGGCTCCTCCTCTGCGGGTCGGGAACAGGTCTACACCTCCAAGATAGTGCGCCTCTGTAAGGCAGACACTGCCTTCAACTCCTATGTGGAGGTGCCTATCGGCTGCGTGAGCGGCAACGTGGAGTACCGTCTGCTCCAGGCCGCCTACCTGTCCAAAGCCGGTGCCATCCTGGCACGCTCGCTGGACGTGGCGCCGGACGATGATGTTTTGTTCGCCATCTTCTCCAAAGGCCAGAAGAGACGACCACGCCAGGCCTCCCAGGACTCTGCCCTGTGCGTCTTCTCTCTGCGCAAAATCAACGAGAAGATCAAGGACCGCCTGCAGTCCTGCTACAAGGGAGAGGGCACGCTCGACCTGGCCTGGCTCAAAGTCAAAGATATCCCCTGCAGCAGTGCTGTGAGTACTACTGCACACACACACACACACACACACACACACACACACACACACACACACACACACACACACACACACACACACACACACACACACACACACACACACACACACACACACACACACACACACACACACACACTCTGACCTACCCTCACATGCACACTTTCACTCTGACTGAATAATCTTGCCTACTATTTAGGGGACATTTGGGAATTTAGTTGTTTAAAACATAAAGATGGAAGTAAAAAAAATTAAAGGTTTTGCATACACGGCATACTTCACACCAGATGTTGATATTGCACATGTTGGTAGAATTTGTTTTATTGTAATTTATTTATTTATGGGACATTGCACATTAATGAACATTACTGTAAATGTGCCAGTGTTAGCCAGATGGCTAATTTTCAACTGTTGTCCCTTGGAACTCCAGATAGAATTGCCAGTGCCTCACACACACTCACAGGAGTGTCTTTTGATGGTGGGAGGAAACCCACATGAACACGGGGAGAACATGCAAAATCCACACAGAAAGGACATGGGGGTTCGAACCCACAACCTTCTTGCTGTGAGGCAGCAGCGCTAACCACTGAGCCACCGTGCCGTCCAAAACATAAGACACACACAAACATAGACACACATTCTGTCTGCAATTGTATTTAAAGTACCAGTAAATAGTAAAGTAATTATTTAAACACTGTGGAAGCAAAGTGGGATTTCATCAGCAGTATTAAGCATGACTCATTGGTAAGCAAAGCTAACTAGATGAGGTGGGCTGTTACGCTTCTGGTCGGTTGGTCGATTGTTTGATTGTTATGCTCCAGTCCGACCAACCATTCTCGTTGGTCAGACAATCACTTCGCTGGTGTTAATAATTTCATAGGAGAAATTCTAGTTGATAAAAAGAGAAACACTCCAGAACGAAGTAACGTGCCATGGAAGCAACACGGACCTTTTCTGGAAGCGCACACAGGAGCAGAAGTGACATTACAGGCTAACCACAGTTAGCATGCTATCTAGACCAGCAGAGTGACGGAATTAACAATTAAATTGGTCAGCCATCGAGCACAAACAATGGACACGTTTTCAGCATGCAGCCAACATCAGCTGTTAACAAGCTGTTAACGAGCAGCTAACATTACATTAAGCACCTTATGAGATGACAATACAGTCATCAGTGAGACTGGATGTCCTCAGAGATACACTCCAACTCCGCTAATGTTAGACAGACTGTTATAAGATGTTACTGGAATAAATCCCAAAAGCGGTCTAGCTCTCCTTTCTGCCAACTTATTAGCTATGCCACGTCTGCTAACGTTACAAAACCATAACCATCGCACACGCTTTCTGAAAGCTGTTTCCCATCACAGCTCAATATGGCCAGGTGCACGGCACGCTGATCAGTCTGTCCATTCCGGTAATGTTACAATGCTGCAAATAGCTTTTATTTATAATTATCAGCTATCAGGTATAGTGCACAAAAATATAAGGCAAAAATATAATGCAAAAAAAAAAAAAAAATCCACCTACCGCACGCACCCACCCCCCTCGACCAATCGATTGGTTCATGAGTTGATAGAATTTTGGTCGACCAAGATTTTCTTTGGTTGAGTCCAGCCCTAGTAAGCTACATTAAAGGAACACTCCGCCCATTTTCAACCAGCTTTGTATCATTAGAACATCAGTAGTATATCAGAAAACTGTAAACTGTTTTGAAGTCTGTCATTTGATTTGACAGTTATTGAGTGTTAAAGTGTGGACCGGTGACATCACTGGTCCACACTAACTCAAATTAATAACTCATTAAGTCAAATCAACTCTCAATAACTGTCAAACTAGATGAATGATGAATAGTTTGACAGTTATTGAGAGTTGATTTGAGTTAATGAGTTATTAATTTGAGTTAGTGTGGACCAGTGATGTCACTGGTCCACACTTTAACACGTTAAATGACAGACTTAAAAACCGTTTACAGTTTTCTGATATACTACTGATGTTCTAATGATACAAAGCTGGTTGAAAATGGGCGGAGTGTTCCTTTAAGAAAGCAAGCTGTTTGAATCATCTCTAGTTGAGGGACACTACAGGTGTGTATGTCGAGGAGAATGAGGTGTGAAGGCTCTGCCACCATGTATAATAATAATGAGCTCAGTTGCACTGCAGGAGGCCTTCATGAACATCTTGTTCTTGTGCGGGTTCCATTCCATTAACATGAGATGTTAACCAGCCACTGCCTGTTCCAATCTGCTCGTCCCTTAAACAATGCAGCCCAATGCTCAACCAAATTAACATAATTCCATTCTCACTAACAGCATGCTACATTCAGTGATTCACTTCATTTGATTTCTCACTTTGTGCACATGAAAAATCAATTGGGAATTTTCTTTTATGTTAGATGTTTAGATCATCTTCACACGCAGGCGAAGGTCCATTATGCATTTTTATTCTTCATGGTTTCATATGACCTCACTGATGAGAAGCAGCCAGCCTCAAGAAATAAGGAATTGGCTTGATCTAAGTCCATTTATTAAGGTAATCATGTTCCTCTAAATGGCAAGCATGGCCAGATGAATGATGCTGTGCCCACTGTGAGGTGCAGATGAGAAGTTAAGGTGACACAATGCTGTGGCTTCAGGGGCTGCTCTTTCAGTGTGTCCATTATATTATTACAATAGCATTTTTCTTTTCTTTTTAATATGGAAAAAGCTGTGAGGATAAATCAAAAGCGGATCATGATAACGTCACCTGACGTCAGCTTAGCAGCTGCTAGCTCACTAACCAGCTAGTTAGCATTTCTAGCAGAAAAACAAAAGCTGTAGTGCTTTTCAGAAGCAGCCGCCTTTTGTGCGCCTTGCAGCTGCTTCCCATTGCTTTTAATGAGGAAATGCTGCTTGGACTCAGAGAAAAGCGCTGGACACTCAGCCTAATAATGGTTGTTTTTTTAGTTGGATAGCATTGCACTGCACTTGAATTCTTTGTGCAGTTTTTCAGTTGCATAGCAGTTGGATAGTTTTGCTATATAATTATAGATAAGTTATGAAAACTGTCTTCTACTTTTTTTTTTTACTGTGAATCATTACAGTTCAGTTTGGTTTATTTATACAGGAAAAGATTGAAAGTGACAGTACAAGTGTTACAATTAAACTGGCCTGACTGGCCTGGTTTTCAGCAGGTTCCTGTTCTGCAGCATGTAGAACAAAACACAAACAATCAATTTCGCTACATAAAATCAGGCAATCACGGACATCATTTGTGCACAGCAAAATCAACTATCAACCATATCAGTCATACAATACAGCAGCATAAACAATTAGAAGAAAAAGGCGGAGTGCGATGGTATATGAATGTGAGTTGAGTCAGGGGTTGCAGGTGTGTTCTTGCATTAGACATTAGATTGCATATTGTTTGTAGGCCTGTTTGAAATGTGAGATGGAGGTTATTGGATATCGGATCTCGTTCCAGATTTTGGTGTATGTGTGAACAAATAATCGGAGTCCAAAATTATTTTTGTAGGCCGGTACTGTCTGGGATGAGTGCATGTGAGATTGATGTGGTGACTTGTGTCGTGTCTTGGAAGCAGAGCTGTGAGTGTTGGACAAGAGTTATTTCTAAACAAAATGTTAAAGTTAAAGTCGAACTGAACCTGTTCGTCACGTGCATATGAGTCCGTTTCAGACTGAAAACATAGTTTGTCTAAGATGACAGGTTGAGAGGCGGGTCATAGTATCATGTCAATGATTTTATTTGACAATTCTGGGGACTGGATTGGGCTTTGGCCAATCCTGGCGTGTTCCGCCTCCAAATCGAGTGGGATTCAGTGTGTTGTGGCGCTCCCCTCGGGAAGAGCCTTTTGACGGGAGGTTAGTGGCTGAGTGAAGCTCAGCGAGCCTACAGGCAGCCAGCTGCCTTCGTGTTGCCGAGCGGAGAGTGCAGCACGTCGTGGAATCTCCGAAGTGCGACCCCTGACAACCAAGCTCTCGGATGCGCGCGCCATTATCGCTGCTGTAAATACGATATCCCTGGAATGCACGTTTTAACGAGCCAGTTACATTTCTTTGCATTCTTAAAGATTATAGTTTTTGTTTTTTGTCTAACAAACTTTGCCAAGTTAGTTAGTTTATGGGATAGGAATTCTGCCAGATGACAGGCACTAGGCGCCATTTTCTACTTCATTTGGAAGAGAAAATGATCCTGAAATGAAGATTTGATTGACAGCTGCATGTCGTGATATGATTGGTTGAAATGGGGTAGAAATTTGATAGTACTAGGTGAAGTCAGCAAACTATACATTACTGTTATCAATGAAATCTTGAAAAATGAACTTTTGATGTGAAAAAGTGTGAAAAACGAAATAAATTAGATTGTTGTGATTTTCTTTGCATACATGATTAAATAGGTGCACTGCATACCCAGGTATTTGAACTAAAAGAAAAGAAAAGTCATTTTTGGGTTCAGCTCGACTTTAATAGCTAGGTTTTTTGTGTAGTTCTGAAAAGTCTGAGCCGTGGAATGTGAGAGTGCAGCAGTACAATGGTGAGTCCAGGGTGGGAGGTTACCATGGATTACAGTACATGTAGTAAAGTATGTTGTGAGTCCAGGGTGGGAGGTTACCATGGATTACAGTACAGGTAGTAAAGTATGTTGTGAGTCCAGGGTGGGAGGTTACCATGGATTACAGTACAGGTAGTAAAGTATGTTGTGAGTCCAGGGTGGGAGGTTACCATGGATTACAGTACAGGTAGTAAAGTATGTTGTGAGTCCAGGGTGGGAGGTTACCATGGATTACAGTACATGTAGTAAAGTATGTTATGAGTCCAGGGTGGGAGGTTACCATGGATTACAGTACAGGTAGTAAAGTATGTTGTGAGTCCAGGGTGGGAGGTTACCATGGATTACAGTACAGGTAGTAAAGTATGTTGTGAGTCCAGGGTGGGAGGTTACCATGGATTACAGTACATGTAGTAAAGTATGTTGTGAGTCCAGGGTGGGAGGTTACCATGGATTACAGTACATGTAGTAAAGTATGTTGTGAGTCCAGGGTGGGAGGTTACCATGGATTACAGTAGATGTAGTACAGTATGTTGTGAGTCCAGGGTGGGAGGTTACCATGGATTACAGTACATGTAGTAAAGTATGTTGTGAGTCCAGGGTGGGAGGTTACCATGGATTACAGTACATGTAGTAAAGTATGTTGTGAGTCCAGGGTGGGAGGTTACCATGGATTACAGTACAGGTAGTAAAGTATGTTATGAGTCCAGGGTGGGAGGTTACCATGGATTACAGTACATGTAGTAAAGTATGTTGTGAGTCCAGGGTGGGAGGTTACCATGGATTACAGTACATGTAGTAAAGTATGTTGTGAGTCCAGGGTGGGAGGTTACCATGGATTACAGTACATGTAGTAAAGTATGTTATGAGTCCAGGGTGGGAGGTTACCATGGATTACAGTACATGTAGTAAAGTATGTTATGAGTCCAGGGTGGGAGGTTACCATGGATTACAGTACATGTAGTAAAGTATGTTATGAGTCCAGGGTGGGAGGTTACCATGGATTACAGTACATGTAGTAAAGTATGTTATGAGTCCAGGGTGGGAGGTTACCATGGATTACAGTACATGTAGTAAAGTATGTTGTGAGTCCAGGGTGGGAGGTTACCATGGATTACAGTACATGTAGTAAAGTATGTTGTGAGTCCAGGGTGGGAGGTTACCATGGATTACAGTACAGGTAGTAAAGTATGTTATGAGTCCAGGGTGGGAGGTTACCATGGATCACAGTACATGTAGTAAAGTATGTTCTTAATTCTTTTGGCCTTTTATTTTGTTATTGTTTTGCCTTTATTGGACAGGATAATAGATTAGATAGGAAGGGTGGGGAAAGAAAGGAGGGATGAAAGAACCACGGGTCAGATTCAAACCCGGGTCGGCCGCATGAAGGACTAAGCCTTTGTGGTACACATTCTACCAGGTGAGCCACCGGTACGCCCTGAGTATGTTCTAGATGTATGAAAATATGAATTTGAATGTTTTACCAGTCCAAAGCTAGATTGATTGGTTGCATTAATACTATTTAATCCTAACTAAGACCAATAACCTCATGTGGGCAGAACTACAAATGAGAAAATCCGGAGCTACACGTTGACAAACCTTTAACTATAGCTCAGGTTCAGAGACGTGAACTTGACCCTCTCCCTGCCCAGTCCATATTGTTGTGACCTTCGTCAAGCACTATCTCTCCACACAGTATATGGTGAATGGATGACAGCCAAGGCCCGGTCCTGTGTTTGCTCTTAGAATCACAGTGTTTATCTATTAATCTATCTATGGCGAGGCACGCGCGCCGGGACGCCTTCGTCTGCCGCTTGAGGGCCCGATAAATCACGCCCGGGGTGGAGCTGTCAGCACTGCAGAGAGGAAGTGTGAGGAGGACACAGGGGTTAGCGTTGAGGAATGACGCCATTTCAGCATGCGCCACACTACCAGCATCGCATAAATTACAGCCCGCTGAACTAGTGACGTGAACTCGGCTGGAGATAGATGAGTTCTGACACACACACACACACACACACACACACACACACACACACACACACACACACACACACACACACACACACACACACACACACCTGTAACTATGGCTACTGCAGAGGCAGTACCTTAGTAGTAGTAGTAGTAGAACACTTTAATGTCCTCTCATAATCATAATTAAACGTTCTCAATCTCATAATCATAATAAAACATTCTCAATCTCATAATCATAATTACCGGTAAACAATAACCGTAATAATAATAAAAAAACAAATACAAACTTCAGGTTACCTGAATCTCACATCTTATTTAGCTGGATGATTGACATGGGGATAAATGAATGTTTTGCTCTGTTGGTTGTGATCTTGGGGTATGTATACCTCCTCCCACCAGAAGGGAGTAGCTGAAACTCTGCTGACAGCAGTACCTTTTAAAGGCAGAGAGGGGTATTTGATCAAGTAGAATAAAAGCAATAAACTACTTTATGAAAGCTGATTAAGTAATGCATTCAAAATAGAAGATAACATACATTCTAGACTGCTTTAGAGTGGAGCTGGTGCTTCAAACGTAAATATGGTGACGTACTTTAACACACACTTGCATACACAAATCAGAAGTTCAGGGCGTGGAGCATTTGTAAATGATTAGACAAATATAAGCCGTTTATTTCCGTTGAGTCTTTTCACAATGAGAACACGTTACAGTATGACAAGATAAGAGGTGGGGAAACATTACACTAATCGTTGTGTGTGTGTGTGTGTGTGTGTGTGTGTGTGTGTGATGGATGTCTTCCTAATATTCTATGGTTGATTTTACACAAGTCGTGTAGTTGTTAGCCTCCGATTAATTCCTTTGCTGCTTTAAATGATGCATGAAGGAGAGCGCTGCATCTCAGATATCCTCAGAAATTTACTTCCAACGCATCGTTCACATCTTCTCCACTCTGTGCTTCCCCTCGGGCGTAGAGAGCCGAGATCGACACACACACACACACACACACACACACACACACACACACACACACACACACACACGCACACGCACACACACTAACACATCAACACACATGCACAGCACACTAACACATAAACACATGCGTGCTGTGTGCACACTGTGTGTGTGTGTATGTATGTGCGCACACACACACACACACACACACCGTTGCTCAGAGGAGTGTGGAGGCCAAGCTGCTTGTTGGGTTCCTGCACTCACATGAAAGTCTAATTGAGGATTCACATAACCGCAGCAAGACATATCAAAACAGGGTCTTGCTCTCTCTCTCTCGATCCTCTCTTTCTCTTTCTCTCAATATCACAATATGTCTCTCTCTCTCCCTCTCTCTCTCCCTCTCTCTCTCTCTCTCTCTGTCTCTCTCTCTCTTTCTCTCAATATCACAATATGTCTCTCTATCTCCCTCTCTCTCTCTCTGTCTCTCTCTCTATCTCCCCCATACTTCCTTTTGCTCGCTCACCCGTTCTGTGATTTAGTTGAAACCTTCCTGTAGTGTGAACTGCGACACTCTGCCTGCATAACATCACAGACATGTGGATGCAGGGTCGACTGTACTGTGACACAGGATAACTAGGTGCAGTGAATGGCTGCATACAGGTACGTCCATATAATTGAATTTTACCAAGATGATTTGAGAACTAAATATACTTAACTTAGACAATACTAATCCAATAAATCCATATATAGTCAGCAGAGCATTCCACACAAGCTAATTTGATGAAAAATTCCCTTTCCCTTTTAGATTGCAGTTCAAAATGATGTAGAAAAAATAATGGACCATTACAGCTGTTTTTTAATGGTGGTCGGTGTCAGTCTGTTGGCTTACTGCTAGAAGGAACTGAGATGAGAGAGCGCCTCAAGGATATGCTTCTCTCTCTCTCTCTCTCTGTCTCTCTGTCTCTCTCTCTCTGCCTTTCAAGCTTTGTCGTATTCTCAACACGTGTTTTTCCTCCAATTAGAGACAGAACAACCAGCCCCAAGGCTCATTAAGAGTAGCCTGGCTATACGAACACACACACACACACACACACACACACACACACACACACACACACACACACACACACACACACACACACACACACACACACACACAGAGACTTCACACAAATTGTGTGCTGCCTGGAATAGATGCAGGACCTGCCACAGTAACATCAACTCACACTAATATAGAGGTCACTTGTCGGTATAGCACATGACATCACATTGGATATATTCATGCATGTTAATATCACTACATTTGCAGTAAATTGACTGTATTGTCTCTCAAGTGAATCATTGTTCACTTCAGATGTGTTAATGAAGAAACGCACGTGCATGCGCGCGCACACACACACACACACACACACACACACACACACACACACACACACTTCCATTTCATTTATTAAGGAGAGGATGTCTGTGAAAACAACTACAGATTTCTTTAATTGTGCCATTGATTTAGTCAACGGACTTCTTAAACAATGTCTTTTTCTTTGTCTCTTATCTTTTTCATCTCTTATCTTTTTCATCGTCGGCACCCTCCCCACTTGATATTCACACAGATGCTAGAAGTCATTTTGAAGATACATCTATCTAACCCAACCAAAATCCATTCATTTCCTCAACCCATTTTTGCAATCGAAGCATTTACTTTTTGTTGTTCACATATATGGATATTATTTCACTAGAAATACACTTGCAGTGTAAAAACCTGGCAACGATCCATTTTTCTGTCTCAAGTTGAACTCGGTGTTCACTGAGTCAGCCTACAAAGTCTGCCCGTTGGGTTTGGATTGGCAGCGGCACACAGCTGATTTTAAAACAAATAGAGGTATGGAATTACTCAAAAGCCCAGGCTAGAGGTTAGAGTTATTGATGTAAGATTTTAATGATTGGATGTCTTATTATAGGAAGTAACCCTCTATTGGCTGAACACAGGTCTTTATTCTCCGCTTGGTTCCATTGGGTATCGTTAGGATTTTAACTATTCTGATTCCGTTTCCGATTCTGCTTATCGATTCCAGTTCTTAACGATTCTCGAATTCTGATTATTTGAGGTGTGGGGTCAAAACAGGTCGCATGCTTATTTCAGTTATTTTTAAACCATTTCACAAGTCATATTTAGTCATATTCATATTATCTTAATATGTTTGCTTGTCATTTATTATGAACTTTTGTAAACATCAAGATTTTAAATTAACACTTTATGTAGCGGTCTGTGTCCACCACTTAATAGAGAGGCAAAGTGGAACGTCACTTCCTGCTTCAGCACTGTACCAGACATTTTCATCCGCCATTTATTTTCCCATAGACATTTCGTAAAATGCTTATAAAATAGTTGGACTTCGTCGAACCAAACGGTTCAGCTAACTCTATAATCGGGAGAGACCATAGAACATTTCACTTGGACCAAAAAAACTAACAACAACATCGAAAAAATATTTTCTTTAAACCCGCATTTTTATGTTTTGGTCCCAGTGAAATGTTATGCGATCTCTCCCGTTTCTAAATATAGCTGAACTGTTTGGTTTGAACCAGTATACCTATTTTTATACGCATTTTACGAAATGTGGATGGGAAAATAAATGGTGGATGAAAATCTCTGGTACAGTGCTGAAGCAGGAAGTAGGCGGTCACTTTGC
>NC_139624.1:42357891-42380391 GCF_964638095.1 Poromitra crassiceps
GCCCATACTTCACAGCCTATGGAATGTCACTCAATTAAGTCAGTCGCTCGCAGTCGTAACGCATCTGTCTCGTTTCACTGCAACGCATGGAGATGTAGGTAACGTTAATTGTTACACTTTCAAAAAGTAATAGTGGCAGCTAAATTGTATTTCACACTGATGGTTAATTTAACAATTAATCCTCGGTTCACTTGCATGCCGAAACGTGGGGAGTATCTTCACTACAGCTTTAAAAATGAGCCTGCTAGAGATCTGAAATCGGGGACATTTTTGGGGACAGCTCCATCCGGGGACTGTCCCCGAAAATCTGGGACGTCTGGTGTTGGAGGACCAGTAGGAGGTGCTCTTCCCCGCTGGTCTGAATGGTCTGATGAATAATGTTGTCTGATGAATAATCTCCCCAATGCCCCAGGGCAGAGACAGGGACTCTGTCCTGTGAGTGAGCACCGTCCTTCGGATGAGACATTAAACCGAGGTCCTGACTCTCTGTGGTCATTAAAGATCCCATTGGCACTCTTCACAAGAGTAGGGGTGTCACCCCGGTGCCCTGGCTAAATTCCCAAACAGGCCTTCCTTCCATCATGGCCACCTAATCATCCCTTGTTACTTAATTGGCACATTCAGTCCTCAACTCTCCACCGTGATGCTGATGTGATGCTGATGCGTTCTGGCGCAAACTGGCTGCCATGCATCACCCAGGTGGGTGCTATACATTGGTGGTGGATGAGTTGAGTTCCCTCCCCCTCCCTCCCCTGATATGTGAAGCGATTTGAGTGTCTAGAAATAGATTACATAGATTGACTTCTTTGTAAGCAAGTACTGTAGGCCTGTGTTCTATGTGTGTTCTGTGAGCGAGCTACTGTAACTTGTCCCAATTCCCCCCCGGGGATCATTAAAGTCTTTCTGATTCTGATTCTGATTCTGATTCCGAGAAGCTGCTGGAATTGATGGCACGTCCCGAGATAACATCACTGTGAGGCGTGGCATCAGCCGTGTTGTGTGTGTGTGTGTGTGTCTCCCCGCTCTCTTCAGTCCTAATCATTGCGACTGGTTTTTGGAACAGTCCCCAGGGGGCGCCAAACAAAGGGGGTGTTAAATCTACTTTGTGACAGCTCTTTTTACTCCACGTCGACGCTTGTGCATTCATGCTGAATTTCGAGCGCGTTTCAGTCGGAGCCGTGTCAAAACACTCTGTGTTGAAATGCCCCGCGGGTGCCATAATGATGTAGCAAAGAGCGCCTAAACCCAGCAGTCAGAAGCACATTCACAAAGACTGCTGTTCTTATAGCAACGAACGACTCATTTCATTTTAACATGACATGCTAACCCCACACGGAGCTGCCTAACATGACTTGTCTGGCCTTCATGCTAACACCACACGGAGCTGCCTAACATGACTTGTCCGGCCTTCATGCTAACCCCACACGGAGCTGCCTAACATGACTTGTCTGGCCTTCATGCTAACACCACACGGAGCTGCCTAACATGACTTGTCCGGCCTTCATGCTAACCCCACACAGAGCTGCCTAACATGACTTGTCCGGCCTTCATGCTAACGCCACACGGAGCTGCCTAACATGACTTGTCCGGCCTTCATGCTAACCCCACACGGAGCTGCCTAACATGACTTGTCTGGCCTTCATGCTAACCCCACACAGAGCTGCCTAACATGACTTGTCCGGCCTTCATGCTAACCCCACACGGAGCTGCCTAACATGACTTGTCCGGCCTTCATGCTAACGCCACACAGAGCTGCCTAACATGACTTGTCCGGCCTTCATGCTAACCCCACACAGAGCTGCCTAACATGATTTGTCCGGCCTTAATGCTAACCCCACACGGAGCTGCGTAACATGACTTGTCCGGCCTTCATGCTAACCCCACACGGAGCTGCCTAACATGACTTGTCCGGCCTTCATGCTAACCCCACACGGAGCTGCCTAACATGACTTGTCTGGCCTTCATGCTAACCCCACACGGAGCTGCCTAACATGACTTGTCCGGCCTTCATGCTAACCCCACACGGAGCTGCCTAACATGACTTGTCCGGCCTTCATGCTAACCCCACACGGAGCTGCCTAACATGACTTGTCTGGCCTTCATGCTAACCCCACACGGAGCTGCCTAACATGACTTGTCCGGCCTTCATGCTAACCCCACACGGAGCTGCCTAACATGACTTGTCCAGCCTTCATGCTAACGACACACAGAGATGCCTAACATGATTTGTCCGGCCTTTATGCTAACCCCACACGGAGCTGCCTAACATGACTTGTCCAGCCTTCATGCTAACCCCACACGGAGCTGCCTAACATGACTTGTCCAGCCTTCATGCTAACCCCACATGGAGCTGCCTAACATGACTTGCCCGGCCTTCATGCTAACCCCACACGGAGCTGCCTAACATGACTTGTCCGGCCTTCATGCTAACCCCACACGGAGCTGCCTAACATGACTTGTCCAGCCTTCATGCTAACGCCACACGGAGCTGCCTAACATGGCTTGCCCTTGGGCCAAGCACTGGACTCCCCTGCTATCATCTCCAGCCTGACATTTCCACTGCCTCTCCTGCTCCCAGCAATTCATTCTAGATTTACACTCAGCTGTGTGTGTGTGTGTGTGTGTGTGTGTGTGTGTGTGTGTGTGTGTGTGTGTGTGTGTGAAGATTCTTCAATGTATGAGTGTATTTACTTGAATATGCAGCGTGGAATTGTCTGCAGCACACAGCAGGTTTTTGAAGGTGAGGTTCCTCTCTCTCTGGCATAATTTCTCTCTCTCTCTCTCCTTGGCATTCTCTGTCTCTCTATAGCCCTTTTCCCACATGCGTACCGGAAAATTACCTGTAAGTCAATATCGGACATTTCCCTGAATTTCCCTTCACACCTCAGCGTTCGCATGTGGGAATCTTATCGTCAAATAGCCGGTATGTTGGGGGGTGGGGGGGCGGGGGGCGGCGGAGAGTGGCCTGGGGTCTGTGCTGCAGGCCACTGAGGCCAGTCAGAAAAAAACAACAAACAAACATGGAGCCGGCGTCCACTCTTTTGATAATATTGCTGACGCGCTTTTTCCTCAAACGTAGACAGCGACGCAGACAAATTAAGGCGAAAATGGAAAGGGATATACGTGCGAACAGAAACAGATTCATGTTCGCAGTCTTCTCCGCTCAACATCGTGCAGAATATGAAGATAGACTAAACCGGGGACAGATCATGACAGTGTTATGTACCTCTGCGCTGCTGCGTGAGACTAGAGCCGTCTGGAAGCGAGAGAGACCAGGAGGGAATTTATTTTGGGAAGATGCTCTGAACAATTTTGACGGCGTGGAATGGAAGCGTCATTTTCGCATGTCCCGGTGTACGTTCGACTACGTGCTGAGTCTGGTCCGACCCGCACTAACACGCAAGATCACCCGGTGGCGAAAACCACTGGAAGCGCGTTTGCGACTGGCAATAGTCCTTTGGTGGTACGCAACACCAGGGGAATATCGAACAATCAGCTGTGTATTTGGTGTTGGACTGTCTACTGTGTGCACTGATAGCGGAAAATGACTGGACCCCTTTCTCACCTGTCTGCCTATCGCGGCATACCGCTCTTCTGACTGGCTCAAAACTGGTGAAATGGCCGCGACGACGGGGTCGCGCCTATACCGGCACGGCGCCTTTCCCACATGCAGGCATTAGACCACGTTCCGGTCATTTTGCGGTACGAAGCGCATGTGGGAAAAGGGCTTATCTGTCTCTCTGGCATTCTCTGTCTCTCTATCTGTCTCTCTGGCATTCTCTTGTCTCTGTCTCTCTGTCTGTCTCTCTCGCTCTGAAACAAGCATCTAAATACAGAAGAACCTATCAGAGGAATGGAACGGATGGCTGGATATAGGGTTGGAGGGTTTCCAAAGACGGTCTCAGTGAGGAGAGGATGATTGGAAGAGATGATAGGGCAGAGGGAAAAGAGGGAGAGGGAGATGCAGACAGAGTGAGGGATAATCATCTTATTAACACAGGAGACAATTAGAAAGATGTGAGGAGATGCTGCTGGGACTAAAGAGCACAAAGATAGAGGAGAAACAAGCAGGAGTTGGCCTACTATGTTAGTGGAAAGGGTGTGTGTGTGTGTGTGTGTGTGTGTGTACACACACACACACACACACACACATACAGTATGTGTACTGTACATCCGACAGGGTGTGTATGTGTACATCTCACTGCTTGTGCACACCTCTGACCTGTGTGTGTGTGTTTACACTAGTGTGTGTGATGGTGTGCTCAATCATGCGATGACAGTGTGATGGAGGCCACCGTGGATCATTGCTCAGACAGATGACATGTTGGCAACATCGTCAGCAACAGTCCAGCTGATACTACACACACACGCATGCACACACACACACACGCACACAGACACACATGCGCACACAGACACACACACACACACACACACATGGTGAACAAATGAAGGGTAGTGCGTGAGTTAAACTTGGGGACATCAAGGATTTTGCTGAATGAATGATTGTCTGAAATGCAATTCTCAACTTTCCTCCAGTGTGAGCAGACAGATCGATCGTATACAGTTTCCTCTCAATAGCTCTTGGCAGCAGAGGAGAAACATGTGCATAACTGGGTATAAGAAACACTTTGCTTTATTGAGAAGATCAGAACAATAAAGTTTTGCAGTTTTCCTTTATGATTTCCTTAACCATAACAGTAAAAAAAAGATGGATGCATTAAATGATTAGTGTTAACACACGATAGATGGCAATCCCCCTTCATCGTGGTCATTCCCCTGCATATCTTTATATACAGCTGTGGTAATGAATACCCTTTTAGTAGATGCTTCACTTGAACGTGACTCACTGTTGCGGCAGGAGTCATACAGCCAGTGTTTTATTATAGTGAGACTGACTGTTGGTTGACATTATTTCTTACAATGAACACGGCAAAGCCACTTAGTTCTGACATCAAGTCTTTAGTGTCGACAATCCTCCTGGCAGCCCAGTCATTTAGCACAGTGGGGCTAGAAGAAAATACTGCTAATTACACAAAGACACGTCACGGGGATCTCTTTTCTTTCTTTCTTTTTCTTCTTTCCTTTTTCAGTGTTTAACGGGTATCCTTCTTTGTTATGGTCGTTTCCCCGTATAACCATTAATAACTCAACACTAAAGCTGGGCTCAGACTACAGGATTCTGACAATCTTAGCCGATTTTGAAATCTGGCTGTGACACGCACTACAGGAGAATCTTCCCAGATTATCTTCCCTAGAATCTCAAACATGCACACACTACAAGATTTGTAAATGTGGCGCACCACGCACTACAGGATATTATTAAGATTATCGGCAGGATAATCACCTTGATGCCCGGCCATACGAACCTGTTTCGTTTTTGGGGTTCCAGCAGTGACCAAAGCGCTCCACCCCCACCTCACCTCTCTCTCTCGTTTCCTCATTTTCATGCCCGTCTCGCCAAACAAATGAATCTCACGGTAGTTAGCATGCATGTAAACAACGCGACATTGTCTGTACAAGTGAGAACACAAACACATGACATGGCCTACCAAAATATATTTCCCTGCTGCATGTCATGAGATCGGCAAAAGTTTGGATACTGGATTGCTTCCCGCAGCAGCAATGCCTTTTCCCCCCACACTGCCTGGCTGATAGACAGGTAGGAGATTACAGCCTCTGACTGGCAGGGGCTCAAAACTACGATATAACAACTTTTTATTCATTGGTCATTCATTGTGATATAAATGAGTGACATTTTCCCCCAAATACTCGTGGTTCTGTGCTGTTGGTATTTGGTAGCCTATAATGCCTGCAGTGCAGCGCATCAAATGAGCCGCGTCAATTAACGACGGGAGTCTCGCGCAGCAGCAGAATGATGTATTCGCGCAGATTTTCAGTCCTAAATATCAAACATGTTTGATATGATCGGGACGGCCCCGATGAGGCTTTGAGCAGATCGGGAGGCTTAAGATTGGATCTGCAAACAGCTCACACTACAAGATAATCGGTGCCGAACGTCGGGCCCGACCAAGCTTGGCAAGCTGCCAGGCCAGATTTCTCCTCCGATTCTCGGGAGGGGTGAATCGGGCATAAATCGGCCCGAAAATCCTGTAGTGTGAGCCAGCCTTAAGGCAAGCTAATCTTAAACAGCAATGTTACACAAATACTAAAAGAAGAATCTACTGCATTCTGATGCCACATGCAGTATAATCATGGCAATAATAAAAAGGACTGGATGTGGATGTGGTGGAAAATGGTTGAGCAGTGATATGAGGCGAAATGTCTCTGTGGTTTAATGTGTGTCATTAACTTCCTGAACCAGCAGCCAACAGAACGGCTCCTCTCCACAGTGCCAGCCCAGATTAGGCCATACATCAGAGAGTGTTACAGCGCCCATCTCTTTCAGGCCCAACTAATCGCATTGAGCAACTTTCTCCCTCCCTTACCCTCTCTCGCTCTCACTCTCCTCCCCTCTATTCTCTCACTCTCCTCCCCTCTATTCTCTCTCTCCTCCCCTCTCTCCTCCCTCTCTCTCTCTCTCTCTACTCTGTATCTGCTGATCTCTCTGCACAGTCCAGAAGAGAGCAGTCTTTGTGCGGGGTGCTGGCAGGCGGACAGCAGCAGAGAGATGGATATGGTTGAGAGTGACCTGATTCTGCCTCAGTGTCTGGCCTCTGTCCAACATCAGACCCAGGGCTCTCCTGTCCCGGTGTCTTCAGTCTCTCTCCTCTGCTAGCGCTGCACCACTCCTGGCCCACGCTCCCTTGCAGGCCCGGGCGACAATCAAGTTGATTGTGGGTTCAACTAGGAGTGGCTTGAGGCAGCGTTTGATTTATAAATCAAGCATTTCATGTGATTTCACGCACACATTATTCAAAACTAATGTTGTCCACTGTCCAATCTTTTCTCATTGGCAGTGCCCAGGGAGGGAGAAGTGTGGAGAGGAGAATGAGATGACAAATGATCCTTAAGGTCTATATTTGGCCAATGCTTGCCAGACAAGTGGGACAGCATTGGTCATTTGGACTTTGGCCAGACATGTTGGAGATTTGGAGTGCAAGCAAAAAGGCACCATGCAAAAGCAGTTGTGCCAAATGGCAACCCACTGAGTTGGAGAATGCCTTAATGAGATGCGGTGTGAGAGAGAGATGGGAAGATAATAGCCGGTTGTACAAGCGGTGACAGAGCGATGTCTGCCAGCCTGCGTCAACCGCTACATTGATATTAACTGGCATTGAGACTGAAAACGGCTAAGGCACTGCTACTACAAATGTCATGTTTTAGTGGTGGAAGAATGAAAACAGGGGGGCCTGCTGAAAGAGTTGACAAAGTCTGTTTCAGTAGAGTGTGGTATGCTGGGCTGTGATTGACAAGAGGCAGAATGTCAGTGACGAGATGAGAGACACATAAACATATGTAAAGACACCCTCTTCTTTCACGTGCAACAAATTCACACTTTCACAATTGACACACACACACACACACACACACACACACACACACAAACACACACACACACACGTGCGCCTCGCGTCTTAACATTGAAAACCACTTTTACCTTTATGGGAAAAGGAATCAATCTTGAGAGAAATGGCTGACAGTTTATCTGTTATCATTCAAGGAAGCTTTCACTCACCAGGCCTCCAAATAACACACACAAAGACACACACACACACACACACACACACACACACACACACACACACACACTCTTTCTCATTTCCTCTCCGATAGCTCCTGTTAACCTTTGAACCCCAGGGT
Organism: Poromitra crassiceps; assembly: GCF_964638095.1. Lineage (NCBI taxonomy): Eukaryota > Metazoa > Chordata > Actinopteri > Beryciformes > Melamphaidae > Poromitra > Poromitra crassiceps. Next base: position 42,365,656 of record NC_139624.1, read on the forward strand.
GATGAGGCTGCTTTGTAACTGATGGTAACAATGATGAAAATCAACTCCACATTCTCTCTCACCAGAGAGAGAGAGAGAGAGAGAGAGAGAGAGAGAGAGAGAGAGAGAGAGAGAGAGAGAGAGAGAGAGAGAGAGAGAGAGAGAGAGAGAGAGAGAGAGAGAGAGAGAGAGAGAGAGAGAGAGAATAGAAGACCGTCTTTTTCCTGCTGATTGGTGCATATAAGTGGACACCAGTGGAGACCACTTCTTGGGAATTGTGTCAGGAAGGAAGAGGACGGGTCTTGATGATGCATTGTTGTCTCAGAGATTGGAGACAGGACAGTAGGAAGAGGAACGGTAGAAATGTGATATTTCACGGTGTGACCCTGGTTCTCAGCAGAGCGCCATTAGTCTAGCAGCTAGCCATAGCAAGGCTTGTAGGACAGAGAGTACATCCTGACAGCAAGTCATTCTTAAAAAGGTCACAGGGAAAAAGGCAAGGAGAGAGGAGGGAATTGGAAGGAAAATGGTATACTTGAGTTATGTGTTTTTTGACGTGGTTTTGTTTTGCACAAATATTCATCCGATTACTCTCTGCTACAGCATCTCGGTGTCTTATCTCCCCCCTCTCGCCTTCCTCCATCTTGTTCTACTACCCGTATGACACAATGTTGACCTAAATGCAGGCCGTCTCCATCGATCACTCATACCACTCCGTATAGCCCCATGTTATAGCCTACAGCTTAGCCTGGCCGAGACAAGCCATATTCCATTTGTCTAATGAAAGCAAGACCCCCATATTTCCTCCGTGGCACAGTCCGAGGCTTCTGATGATGATGGCCTTTAGTGAAAGGTTGTCAGGAGACACTCGCTGCTCGCAAGATTGATCAAGACCCCAGGGAGTGCACTTCCAGGAAGAAAAACGAGACAAAAAGAAAAAAAGAAAAAAGACACAAGGTAAAAGACCCCCCTGTCCACAGCAACCTAACTGGTCTAACCACTAGGTTTCATACACTAGTCTGCCTCTGAAGTGTTTGGATAGGTTTAAACCAAATGGAAGCCAAGATGCTATTTTTTTTACCCTGGTGATCTGGGTTTGATCTGAAGGTATTTTTTAAAGGCTCAGAAGAACGATTTGATTGTGCCTCCTTTTTTTTGATCAAGTGTTTTTCGAATTATTCAAATAATCCAGCTTCCCACCTGCAGACACGGCCAATTGTGCCTGTATGGTGGGCCGACCAAGCCGGAGGTAACACGAGGGCTCGAACCTGTGATCCTCATGTTGATAATTAGGGAATCTAACGCTGCACTACTTGGACACCCTTTGATTGAGCCTCCTGTAGCTGAATTTAAAAATATGCTTTCCCCGCCATGTTCCTATTTTGGCATTTCAAATCAAGTCTTGATTCCGATAAAGCTCGTCTTTGGTTTATAATTGATTTTTTTTATCACCCTGGTGTGTCCAATCATTCATAACAGACCACGGCTGTTTATGATGAATTAGGGGCTTTCGCAGCAGTCTGTTACCTTCATTTGAACGTCCAAATCAGTCCACTGGGAATTGCTTTTCCTCAAATCATAACAGTAACAGGTGTGGATTTAGAAACCTCATAACCACTATCTGATCTAACCGCCGCCATTTGTTTTCTGTGCTGTTTTGAAAGAACACAAAGGCAGTGTCTACTGCCAAGCTATTTCTCCTCACAATAACCCACCACATTGCTAAGCTATTAATCAACCAATGCCTGCTCCAGTCCTAAAGCCACTGTCTCAAATCCATCCGTATACAAAATAATGACCATTCCCCCAGAACCATTATTCTCTTATCAAAACCCATAAGTCATTCTGCTATTCAGTGATGCCTATGAATATCCCCCTGGCTTGTTTAAAGCACATGTATGTAAACACAAAAGGTAGAGACACACACAAATCATGACGCACTCCCTATACAATCACAAAATCATGACGCACTCTCATCTACAATCACAAAATCATGATGCACTCCCATCTACAATCACAAAATCATGACGCACTCCCATCTACTTTTTTTTTCATCTAATTTAATAAAAGGACAACGTTTCGGCCTGGTGGCCTTTGTCAAGTCAAAGGCCACCAGGCCAAAACGTTGTCCTTTTATTAAATCCATTGCATCGGAGCCAGAGTGTGCGGTTTCTTATTCTTCCTCTGGATTCTTGTCAGTCACCGGCACCTCGCTGAGATTTCATGGTGTGCATTCTCTCCATTTTTGGCACTCCCATCTACAATCACAAAATCATGACGCACTCCCATCTCCAATCGCGAAATCATGATGCACTACCATCTCCAATCACAAAATCATTATGCACTCCTATCTACAATCACAAAATCATGACGCCCTCCCATCTCCAATCACAAAATCTTTATGCACTCCTATCTACAATCACAAAATCATTATGCACTCCTATCTACAATCACAAAATCATGACACACTCCCATCTACAGTCACAAAATCATGACGCACTCCCATCTACAATCACGAAATCATGACACACTCCCATCTACAATCTCAAAATCAGGGCAGCATGTCCACAGGAGAAAGCATAAGAGATGAACCCCCTTCAAAAGTTGTATTTCCCCCATTCTCAGTCTATTTGTACACTTGGATGCATTGCGGTGATTTGCCTGAGAGCTGTGTGACACACTGCTGCCTACGCCAGAGGCAGATGCCCCCGCACTTGGAAATTAGGAGGGAGCAAAATTGTCTGTTTACCCCTCCACTTTTCATCTCATCCCTTTTAATAGTAAACATTAATATTTAATCCTCAATCTTTTCAATCTAATATTTAATTTAAGGCTAAGAAAGATATCTGCTGTTTCTGCATGTACATATTGCATTTGGATTGCTGCAGCCCCTTAATGCAACTGATATGGAAGAAAGAGAGTCTATGCTGCAGTGTGTCAATGAAGAGCCTGCTGAATTCCAATGAGAATCAGCCAAGGATTGTGAAAGCAGTCGTTGAATTAATCGCCGTGACAGGATTACACACATGGAAATAGAATCATTACAAACAGCTATCTAATCTAATAAGGTGTCCCGTCTGCCGGAAAGTCACAAGAAGAAGAAGAAGAAGAAGAAGCTGCATCCCCTTTCCAACCCAAGTGGTATAGTCCAACCTGGGCTAAAAATAGTCTTCACTAGGCTACTACCACACAGACGATGCAATTGTGAATCGGGTAGCAGCAGCATACTTGTTTGAACCATGAAACGACAGCTAGCATTGCACAATTTGTGGGCAAAGAAAAGTAACAACAACAACAACAACAGCACAGGTGTTTTTCTCTGAACACCTTGTGTAACGACCAGACGTGACACACAAGAATTGTGTGACCTACACCCTGCTAACAGCTGTATTTTGAGAGTAGCTGCAGGTTTAGGTTAGCTAAGGTTCCATATCATGCTCTTTGCGAAGGTCAGTCAGTCTTTCTCTCTGAAACCTAACTATGTTTAACATTTGGCAAGCTATCCTTAGTAGCTAAACTAAAGTGAGAGGTTTTAACAGATTGAAGAGGATAGCCTTCTGTTAGCAGTGTAAGCAGAGCAACAGGTAGGACGCTAAAGCAAAAAGGGATGGTGTGTTTAGAGAATATAAAAGAACATAATATTCAAAATGAATTAATAAGGTTTTCATGTAACTGGATTATTTATCATTTTGTGCAGTATAGCCTATGAAGTCTGTTAGTTTCCACACAAAAAAGTAGCCTTTGCAAACATCTCTCATGTGTTTATAGCATCTCTTTAAAGGGATACGCCAACATTTTGGGAGACACATATTGCCGACAGTAAATGTGTGCGTGGCCTACAAAGAGCGCTACAGCCCTCGCTGCTAATAGCTTAGCGCTACAATGGTAGTGAACGGTACAGCTGCCTATCCCTGTTCAGTCGCCCAAAATACACAATTCCAACTGCGCCAGAAACACTCACATGTACATGTTGTGACTTGTGTACTCACCACTGTACTGAAATAATGATCCAAAGTTACTGGAAATGGTCATTTTCAAAGTAAATCCACACACCCAGAACTAACAAAGATTAACCAAACTAACTGCGATGATGGGTCTCGGATCCAAACATCGCCAAAGTAGCAGTGCCGCACATCGTCATATTCCTAGCGGGAATGTCCAGTGTCTATACGCATACGACACAAGACGTCCTTTTCCTGTATAAAAGGCTCTATGAGGCGCATGTGCTGTGTGCAGTGCACATGTGCTGTACTGATGACTGCACACAGCACATGCACGCCTCCTGGCACCTATCCCTTTAATGAATTTGGTTCTTTAATGAAGCATTGAGAATCAAGCATCACTATTCAAACCTAGTATCTAGTACCTTGTTTTGCCCTCCCACATTTACACAAAGTTGGTGTGACGGGGCTGCACTTTTCATTTCACCTGGTTCACATTGAATCATTTCACATTGAATATCCTGCCGCACTGGCATTTCTGCCCTTACCGCTTGCGTGGAGTGAATTGGTGGTGGTGGTGGTTTGTGCCTGACAGAGTAGCCCCTGGTGTTATTACAGGGCTGGAGCCTGACCACAGTCTTCTTCCATCTTCATCTCTCCTCCCTCTACCTTTTCTCACATGTCACCTTTTCTTGCAGTATACGCTCACACACAGAAACACACACACACACACACACAATCGCTTCTTCTCCCTTTTAACCTCCATCATGCGGTCCTAAAGTCAGCTGGAGGAGCATCTGGAGGAGCATGCTAAATACCAGACTGTCTTCCTAACTTAGCTCAATGCTTCCTGCTCTACTCGCATGTATTTATCTCTTAGTATGGGACTCATGGAGGTCTGGTCCAGGCAGTGCCCTTCACCTTAGAGCCGTAGCTGAAAGCATTCCTAGTATTTGTGTGTGAAATGGAATCAGTTCGGACGGAGACATTGATCCGCAGGAGCAAGTTCCTCCTTCCATGCACTAACCCCTTTTCTCCTCCTCCGCAGCTCTTGACCATTGACGATGACTTCTGCGGCCTGGACATGAACGCGCCGCTGGGTGTGTCTGAGATGGTGCGCGGCAAGCCTCTCTTCTCGGACGCCATTGACAAGATGACCTCGGTCATCGCCTATGTCTACAAGAACCACTCGCTGGTCTTCGTGGGCACAAAGAGCGGACGAGTCAAGAAGGTAAGGCAGAGCGCCGGCCTGCCAGGGAGGAAGGGGTGGAGGAGAGGAGAGATGGATGAATGGATGCAGAGGTTTGGTTTCTCCCTGTTTGAATGTGGACCAACCGCTGGGAATTGGGGATTGGTGGATTGGCGGAAGGGTAGTTGTAGTGAGGCAGATTGACTTTCAGGCAAACCAGCTGAGTCGGCTGTTTTTGCAGGAGGAAGAGGTGTTTGCGTGCACGTGTGTGTGTGTGTGAGAGAGAGAGAGAGAGAGAGAGAGGAAGTGAATGTGTATATTCCACTTTAGAGTGTGTGTGCGTGTGTGTGTGTGTGTGTGTGTGTGTGTGTGTGTGTGTGTGTGCTTGTGCGTGCATGCGTGTGTGTGTGTGTGTTGAGTTAGGGGGATCAAGAGAACCCCTGAGGGGGTTTTATTCCTAGAGCCAAGCCTATCTGGTATCTCTCAACATCCTCCTGATCCACTGCAGCATATATCACACGTACACTATATGGAGCATCAGGAGTATCCGCTGCACTTCTTCTGCAGTTGGACTTGCATCAAATCAGCGCCCCGGGAGGGGGGGGGGGGGGGGGAATTGTAGCCAACATCAGCATGTTGCAGAACTTGCTAGACAGCACAGATCAGCATGTTGTAAAATCGATTAGGCCGACTTTCTTATCTGTTTCTCAAGGCATATAGAGCACTGCAGGTATGAGTCCGGAAGTAGCATGTTGGATCTTCAGGGGAAAAGTGAATGGGGTTTTAGAATGGGGATTTCACTTAAATGCATAAAATAAGGTCTATGGTTGTTAACAAACGTTTATGGGAGTGGTCATTTGTGTTCAGCAGGATAATCTTCACAAACCTGAATCACTTTTATGACTTTTGAAACATAAGAAAACGCTTTTCAGAAAACACTTCAAAAGTCACGTCATCCTGGGCATCCAGGTAGTGTAGCGCTAGATTTTCTGCCTACCAATGCGAGGGGCGCAGGTTTGCATTCTCGCGTGACCTCTGGCTTGGTCGGGCGTCCATACAGACACGATTGGCTGGCGTCTGCGGGTGGGAAGCCGGATTGAGGGTTAGTCCTAGTCCTAGTCCTGGCTCTCCCCAGATCAGCAGAGGGTGGAACAGCGACCGGGGCAGCAGGGGGAAATTGGCCAAGTACAATTGAGGAAAAATGGTGGGGGGGGGGTCACGTCATCTATAGAGGCATCAGTATAGGATGAAATACTGTACATCATTTGTTGAACGAACTACATTATCAATACAGGAACATATGAGTGACATGTCTCATTCCTACTGTGTAATATTTATATTGTAAATTGTTAGTTATTGTAGAAAAGGGTTTTGATGCCTGGCTTTTATGGAATTATTTTCCCAGCAGCGAGTGTCAGCTCGCATAACATGCCCCCAACCCCCAAAACATGTCCTGCTCAGTGTGACAGCAAAGCCCTTGGCTAAACAAGATTTGTCCCCTCTGAGATAAACGGGCCTGGATAAGCCAGGTTTTGGCGTGTTGGGAGCTCCACCTTGGACTCCCTTCGTGTTCCTGTGACCTCCCCAATCTGGGAGCCCTTTTCTGGACTAATGGGATAATGATGCACTGCTGCTAGGTGTGATGGAGGGGTGTTAGCTCCAGTGTATTTTACCTCTCTCTCTCTCTTACATACTGTCCACACAGGGCTACTGTATGACTGAGACTAATGCTGGGACAGATAGGCAGGGCTGGAGAGAACAGCATTTCACCAAGAGGAGAGGGCGGGGTGGAGAGCAATGGAGTCAGACTGAGTGGAGTAGAGCCAGGTTGTGCTGGAGGGGAGAGGTGGGACAGAGATGTGTTTCTGAAATGTGTGTCAGAGGGAGGGAGAGAGAGACAGAGTGTGAAAGAGTTGGCTCTGGAGGGAGGGAGGGAGGGAGGGAGGGGTGCAGGACACAGTAGAGGAGGGAGGGAGGGAGGAAGGGAGGGGTGCAGGACAGAGTAGAGGAGGGAGGGGTGCAGGACAGAGTAGAGGAGGGAGGGAGGGGTGCAGGACAGAGTAGAGGAGGGAGGGAGGGAGGGAGGGAGGGGTGCAGGACAGAGTAGAGGAGGGAGGGAGGGAGGGAGGGGTGCAGGACAGAGTAGAGGAGGGAGGGAGGGAGGGAGGGAGGGAGGGAGGGGTGCAGGACAGAGTAGAGGAGGGAGGGAGGGGTGCAGGACAGAGTAGGGCTGTCACTTTTCATTCGAAATTCGAATGCAACTTCGAATGTGGGGGAGGGGTTCGTGTTCGATATGTAAATTGACTGTTCAAATTTTTTTTATTATTATTATTATTATTATTATTATTATTATTATTATTATTATTATTATTTTTTTTTTTTATGAACCAAAATTAACCAACTGCTGCTTGCTGGTAATGTTAATCCCATGTCAGAAAAAGTCTCCAGATTTGTCGCGTTAAGCCCAATTTATGCTTCGTCTGCCGACACTTTTGAAACGGTCGCCGACAGAAATGAGGACTTGAGTCGACACTTTCAAGTGTCTGCGAGCAGCGTCTGCTACCTGGTGAAATGTCTAGTGTCGCTGACTACGTCACATAATGTCGCGCAAGTCTGATTGGCTATATAGACGGGCACGCGCGACTTCCTTGTTTTAGTTTTCGCTGAAATGAAATTAATGAGCGTGTCCCCGGTATTTTTATCAGCATGTCCTTGATGTATGACTTCGTGCAAATCACAAAGAACATCGTGACCAACTTCCCAGAGAGAGAGGAGGTGATTGTGTGGTTGTGTGTCGTTATATGCGGCTGCAGTTACATATTGCCTCCGACGTGGGTTCACTGACAGCATTCCCTCTCTTGCCTGTCTGCACTGCACTAGTTCTCTGCCTCCCTCTGTCTCTCTAGCGTCACGTGACCATTGCGCCGCGGAGAGAAGCATAAATGCAGCAACATGAGCGACACTTTATTTTTCGTCTGCGACCATGTGCTGAGCGACACTTTCTAATAAGTATAAATTAAGCTTTAGTCTCTTCTGAGAAAGATTGTCTCCAGGGTCTGAAAAGTTGTCTCGAGTTGGATGCAGCCAAGTTTGTGAGGCAGTGTTGTGACTGTGAGCGTCCAAGCTAACACGTCGGGCTGATGCCCGGTGGCCTGCAGTGGGTTGCACCAGCTGTGCGTAAGTTGAAACGTAAGCTAGTTTGAACGTAAAGTCTCACTAAGTCCGAGTTTACGCACTACTAAAAATATTTGGGTTGCACCAAGTGAAATAGTTACAACGTAGGCATAAGTTAGAACTTAAAATTTACACCTACGTCTTACTAGGTGTAAAGTCCTCCGTAAAATAGCAGTTGGCACGGATTGCAACTTGGCACCGTGGCGCATCGTTGTTTTGCGTCCGCAACGCGCTCTCCATGATAAATTACACCCTTTGATATTTATGACTCACGCTTTTGTTTCCCACAAGCTGCAGCACTGCATACAAATTAAAATAACCGCAACAATTTAGTGAGGCAGGATGGTGGTATAGCCTACAATACTAATGAAGAGCTCACAGATAAACGTTAACAGTAATATGAACCTAAACGAACGTTACTCAATAACGTTCTCATTTGATTAGTGTTGATGAAATATGAAAGCACTAATTTGCGGTGGGCAACATGTCCTGTTTTCACTCCACTTACTTAAACAACCGTAAATAAACACCGTTTCCACCGTGCTTTTCACTGATTGGTCACAGATACTGTACACGTCATTGTCTGCGACACTATTTTGGTTAGTATGGACTTTAGGGTCTACTAGTTAAGATGTACCTTACGTCTCCGTGGTGCAACCAAACAAAGACACAACTTTAGTGTCAAACTAACTAGTTTGAACGTAGCAGTTAGTGTGGACTTTACACCCTAACTTAAGACAGAACTTACGTTCAGCTGGTGCAACAGGCTGCTGGACTGGAAAACATTTTTTTTTTTTTTTAATTAACCAAAAAACTTCGAATATATTCGAACGAATTTCGGGCAATTAAAGTTCGTTCGAATTTTATTTTGGGAAAAAGTGACAGCCCTAGGACAGAGTAGAGGAGGGAGGGAGGGGTGCAGGACAGAGTAGAGGAGGGAGGGAGGGAGGGAGGGGTGCAGGACAGAGTAGAGTAGAGGAGGGAGGGAGGGAGGGAGGGGTGCAGGACACAGTAGAGTAGAGGAGGGAGGGAGGGAGGGAGGGGTGCAGGACACAGTAGAGTAGAGGAGGGAGGGAGGGGTGCAGGACACAGTAGAGTAGAGGAGGGAGGGAGGGAGGGAGGGGTGCAGGACAGAGTAGAGGAGGGAGGGAGGGAGGGAGGGGTGCAGGACAGAGTAGAGGAGGGAGGGAGGGGTGCAGGAGAGTAGAGTAGAGGAGGGAGGGAGGGAGGGGTGCAGGACAGAGTAGAGGAGGGAGGGAGGGAGGGGTGCAGGAGAGTAGAGTAGAGGAGGGAGGGAGGGAGGGGTGCAGGACAGAGTAGAGGAGGGAGGGAGGGAGGGGTGCAGCAGAGTAGAGTAGAGTAGAGGAGGGAGGGAGGGAGGGAGGGGTGCAGGACAGAGTAGAGGAGGGAGGGAGGGAGGGGTGCAGGACACAGTAGAGGAGGGAGGGAGGGAGGGAGGGGTGCAGGACAGAGTAGAGGAGGGAGGGAGGGAGGGGTGCAGGACAGAGTAGAGGAGGGAGGGAGGGAGGGGTGCAGGAGAGTAGAGTAGAGGAGGGAGGGAGGGAGGGAGGGGTGCAGGACAGAGTAGAGGAGGGAGGGAGGGAGGGAGGGGTGCAGGACAGAGTAGAGGAGGGAGGGAGGGAGGGGTGCAGGACAGAGTAGAGGAGGGAGGGAGGGGTGCAGGACAGAGTAGAGGAGGGAGGGGTGCAGGACAGAGTAGAGGAGGGAGGGAGGGGTGCAGGACAGAGTAGAGGAGGGAGGGAGGGAGGGGTGCAGGACAGAGTAGAGGAGGGAGGGAGGGAGGGAGGGAGGGAGGGGTGCAGGAGAGTAGAGGAGGGAGGGAGGGAGGGGTGCAGGAGAGTAGAGGGAGGGGGGAGGGAGGGAGGGAGGGGTGCAGGAGAGTAGAGGAGGGAGGGAGGGAGGGAGGAAGGGAGGGGTGCAGGAGAGTAGAGGAGGTTGAAGAGATGCGATGGAGGCCTAACACAGAACTAGCAGCTGATGGCTGGATGTGTAGATGTCTCATGCTTTCCTACAGTAATCCTCTCTGTGCTGGTTAGTTGATGAGATGCAGAGAGACAGTTTCCCTCACATTGCTGCTGTTGTCGCTATTGTTCTGTGCAGGAAGTAGGGCTGTAGGCAACCAAAGAAAGTCTTGGTCGACTGAAATTCTACCAACTCTTCAACCAATCGATTGGTGGATTGAGTTACTTAGTTACTGTACCTGAGCAGCTCAGGAGAAAGATAATAGCAGCACACACTCTTCTTTCCTAGTCTCCACCTTCTTACCTCGGCCAATTACCCACTACGCTGAACACGTCCCTCCGTGCTGGCAACACCTGAGCACATAACATGTTGTACTTAACCCCTTCCTGTCTCTAATAACTCCCCCCACCAGCCTCAATGTCCATGATGCTGTCTGCTCTCCATTCAGCCTGGACAGCATGCTAAATGTGGTAGCCTGTTAGCTAGGGGTCAGCCCTAACAGGAACAGTGGGGTATAGGTAGTGGTTTTCTGTGTTCAAAGACAATAATAGACAAGTAGACAAGTATCTAGACAATAATAGATAAGTAGGCAGATGTTTCAAACCGGGGGAAATAAGTGAGCTATTTTAATGCCTGCTGTTTATGTGTTCTAAGCCGTTGTCTGGGTTTTCAGAGGGTTATGCTCCGGGACGTTAGAAATGACTCTTGTTCCTGGTTAACTCATTCATGGCCAGTTTAGGACTGCCAATATTTAGCACAGGCCAAAGATTTTCATAATTGTTGGTCATCTTTCAAGACCCACAGTAAATTATCTATTAGCACCAAAGTGATTTGCAATACCTCAAAATGAAGATGTACGTCTCTGGGTTCACCAGGAAAAAAAAAGTGAGCTTTTAGCATGTTCTGTACTCTACTTATAGCCATTTATATACACCCTGTTTTCACAAAAAAGGTCTCTCTGAGAAGAGAAATTGCAGAAAATGGCATTTTTGTAAAGCACACAATCTCAGGCAGAACTCGCTCTCAATTCTTTTATTTTGAACTGTATTGACATCAGACATGTAAATATTATTCGTTATGACACAAATGACAAAAAAAAATATATATATATATATATATATATACATGAAGTGCTTTTTTTACATTCAACAATACAGTTTACTCAGTGTGAGTGAGTGTGAATGTGTGTGTGTGTGCGCGGGGCCCATGTGTGTCTCTTTACATTACATTACATTTCGATAAAAATAAAAAATAAACGATTTTCAGACGGCAGCCCGTCTTTATTGTCACACAACACACTACAACACATGCACGGAGGGCCACAACACACACATGCTGACGGTGGCCGGTGAAATTTGTCCTCTGCATTTAACCCATCCTGGCTTTGTCCTTTCCTCCTGGGGCAGGCCAGGAGCAGTGGTCGCTTTCTCGTACAGCGCCCGGGGACCGACTTCGGATGTTGTCGTCACTGGTCGGATGACGATGACGATCTGATCTTCTGCATGTTTTTAGTGGGGGGGGTTATATACGGAGGAACCCCCCTGGGGGAGCACGGGGAGAACATGCAAACTCCACACAGACAGAAAGGCCCTTACGACGAGATACCCCACCTGGGCAGTAGGCACTGAAGATATGGGGGGGAACACAACCACAGCGCCCACAGTGTCCCAGGCGAGAATCGAACTCAGGACCTTCTGACTGCGAGGCGACAGCTCTACCACTGAGCCACCGTGCCCCACTTAGCACGGTGACTTTCGTCATTTAGCAGACCTAAATGACCGTCCTGACCGTCCTGACCTCATTCTGAGATGTGGGCTCACAATCGGCTCCTCATCTGAAATAAAAGCAACATATCCTCAGTAAACTATATAATCACATTTAGTACAGAGACAGTGTAGTGTACTAGTGTCTCAGTAAACTATATGATCATAGAATGCAGAGATCAGTGTAGTCTCTCTCACACACACACACACACACACACACACACACACACACACACACACACACACACACACACACACACACACACTCCTTACCGCGAGATCATCCGGGTCCTGTCGCATTGGAGTCCAGTCTTCCTCGCCCTCGACAGGAAAGTGGCCGTGCTGCTTGGCTCTGTGTGAAAGCCATTTCTGTGGCGAGGCTGCTGTTCTCCTCCTCACAAAGTTGTGACTCCGTCTCGTCTCTTTCGGGCTGGCACACAGGAACGGGGTCCAGGGACCAGGATCGATCATGTTGGTCACGGGTTTGACTACCGCGAACAACTGATCGATGTCCGCTGCCCTGCAGCAAGGCGACCAGCTCGTGCAGCGCGCCGAGGGGCGTTTCAATGGCGTTTCTCCTCTCTGCACAAGGAAGCGCGTTTCTCTGTTTTCTGTTTTTCCTCCTTCTCATTTCAAAACAACAGCTGCGGTATGTGTTTGTTCACGTGTTGTCGGCTTGGCTTTGAGGCCAGGGACCTGATACCATGTCACAGGCTGGGGAAGTCTTTGAACTACGCGCTGCACTAATAAAAACAAAAACACGTCAAACACGTCTTTGGCTGGGAGGGCTATTCCTGATAACACGTTAAAGACGTCTTTGGCCATGAATGAGTTAAGTTGATGTTTCCTTCCCCCAGATTTCCCTCGCTCTCATAACCACAATATTGGCACTTGAGAGAATCCTGTCTGCAGGGTTTTGTCTTTGTTCTTCTCACTCACAAAGCAAACTGAGCAGCGATCAGACTGCACACACACACACACACACCGTATCAATCAATACACCAACACAGACGTATGTACAGTACGTACACACACACATGCACACACTTAGCTTAGCCCCATTACGTCCCCACACACACAAACTCCTCCGCCCCATGTCGTTAGCGTATAGCATTAGATGACATCAGAGGCAATAAAAGACAACAACAAGACAATAAAAGGTCTGAGCCTCAGCCCACCCTCCTTCATCGCTGACTTTATAACTCACCCCCCCCGCCGCTCCCTGGCTAATGGATGTTGATTTATATACACTTCTCCTCCTTACTCACTCTTCCCTCCCCCTCTCTCTCTCTCTCTCCCTCCCTCCCTCCCTCCATCTCTCTCTCTCCTTTTCTGAGTGTTATTTATAGGCCTGTGACGAGCGTGTCACCCAGGATAAATATTAGCATTATGGTAAAACAGGGCGGGGGAGGTCTTTTACTGCTGCGGTGTTCCAGCAAGCTAAATGTGAGCGTTTACAGGCTCGTGTTTATGACATCATCAAGTTGTTTGGAGCCGGGCAGGAAGTTCAGTGAATTAAATAAAAACGTGCTTGTGAAAACATTTGATGTTATGGGGGTATAGCGTATCATTCTGCTAGTATAGGTTGAGGCCTGTCGACTTGTCTGCGGCGCGCGCACACACACACACGCACGCACACACACACACACACACACGCACGCACGCACGCACGCACGCACACGCACACACACACACACACACACACACACACACACACACACAGATACACACAGGAAGTCTCGCCACCGATGCCTCTCAGAGGGTGAGTGGCAGTGTTGTGTAAAGTCCACTTTGACATAGTGTGAGCTGCGTTTCATAACAGCGTCCTGTCAGCAGAAACAGCACTGCTGGAATCAGCACAATGCTGTTGGTGCCGACAGCTCCAGCCACACCAGGTCCTGCACTGTCCAGCCCGGGTTTAAACCCCTCTCATCACACCAGGCCCTGCACTGTCCAGCCCGGGTTTAAACCCCTCTCAGCCACACCAGGCCCTGCACTGTCCAGCCTGGGTTTAAACCCCTCTCATCACACCAGGTCCTGCACTGTCCAGCCTGGGTTTAAACCCCTCTCATCACACCAGGTCCTGCATTGTCCAGCCCAGGTTTAAACCCCTCTCAGCCACACCAGGTCCTGCACTGTCCAGCCCAGGTTTAAACCCCTCTCAGCCCACCAGGTCCTGCACTGTCCAGCCTGGGTTTAAACCCCTCTCATCACACCTGGTCCTGCATTGTCCAGCCCAGGTTTAAACCCCTCTCATCACACCTGGTCCTGCACTGTCCAGCCCAGGTTTAAACCCCTCTCATCACACCAGGCCCTGCACTGTCCAGCCTGGGTTTAAACCCCTCTCATCACACCAGGTCCTGCACTGTCCAGCCTGGGTTTAAACCCCTCTCATCACACCAGGTCCTGCACTGTCCAGCCCAGGTTTAAACCCCTCTCATCACACCAGGCCCTGCACTGTCCAGCCTGGGTTTAAACCCCTCTCATCACACCAGGCCCTGCACTGTCCAGCCTGGGTTTAAACCCCTCTCAGCCACACCAGGCCCTGCACTGTCCAGCCCAGGTTTAAACCCCTCTCATCACACCAGGCCCTGCACTGTCCAGCCTGGGTTTAAACCCCTCTCATCACACCAGGCCCTGCACTGTCCAGCCTGGGTTTAAACCCCTCTCATCACACCTGGTCCTGCATTGTCCAGCCCAGGTTTAA
>NC_139624.1:42385391-42442761 GCF_964638095.1 Poromitra crassiceps
AGACACACACACACACACACACACACACACACACACACACACACACACACACACACACACTTTACAACCACCACTCTAAACCCATACTGAATACAGACAATATTCCCATAATGTTGAGTATTCCTCAGCAGTCTTCCTAGTTGCCTTGGCACTGTGTGTGTGTTTGTACGTGCGTGCGTGCATGTGTGTATGCCTGTGTGTGTGTGTGTGTGTGTGTGTGTGTGTGTGCGCGCGCACGCACGCATGTGTTTCACTACCAAACTGGCTAGCACAGCAGCATACTATACGCTGCAGCACGCTCAGTCGTGAGTTGCCATGGCAGCACAGGCTGCTCCACGCACACAGAGCGGAATGTATAGAAGGCATTGACGCAGGCAAGACACACACACATATACACAAACCCGCACATGGGCGCACACACTAACACACACACACCTAAGGATATCTTCTGGTATGCTCAGCATTCGATTACCATCGCAGCTCACAATACAGTGTAGATAGTGTAGAAACGGTGCTGATAGAATGTGTGTACAGTGCGATGATGTGATCTGATAATAGCAGGCTCAGGCTGGTGTTGAGCGAAGCTGCTGTCCAGCTCAGAGCTGAAAGCTTGATGGAGCACCAGGCAATAGGACTGTCGTAGTATTCTGCTCTCGTGTATCACAGCCACAGTCTGTTTCTCAACCTCTGCTTATTGCGCTCTCTCTGTTTGTGTTGGAGAGAGAAAGGCATGTCAAGGGGATACCGCTCAATGGGAACCCGTGGTACCCCAAACCCCCCCCCCCCCTCCTCTTTCTTCTATTCTCCACCCTCCAGCATTCCCGGCCCATTGTTTCACCATACATCATTCTGCTAATTCGCTCGGTGCACAAGGTTTGCTTAGGCCTCCTTCCAAACAGCGATTTCTCCCCTAGATTTAGGGTTTGGTAAAGTGTGTGTGTGTGTGTGTGCGTGTGCGTGTGCGTGTGCGTGTGTGTTAGCCCATTCGGTGCAAGCAAAAAGTGAAGTCCGGTAATTGCCTGGGGCGAGGCTCAGAAGCAAGTGCTTGATTTGTGTGCTCACAATATCCACAATGGCCACGACACTCACTCTGCCCGCTGCTGTCTGCCACCACAACCCACCTCAACCTATAGCCAGACAGGCTTGACCACAACCCACCTCAACCTGTAGCCAGACAGGCTGTCTGCCACCACAACCCACCTCAACCTATAGCCAGACAGGCTTGACCACAACCCACCTCAACCTGTAGCCAGACAGGCTGTCTGCCACCACAACCCACCTCAACCTGTAGCCAGACAGGCTGTCTGCCACCACAACCCACCCCAACCTGTAGCCAGACAGGCTGTCTGCCACCACAACCCACCTCAACCTGTAGCCAGACAGGCTGTCTGCCACCACAACCCACCTCAACCTGTAGCCAGACAGGCTGTCTGCCACCACAACCCACCTCAACCTGTAGCCAGACAGGCTGTCTGCCACCACAACCCACCCCAACCTGTAGCCAGACAGGCTGTCTGCCACCACAACCCACCTCAACCTGTAGCCAGACAGGCTGTCTGCCACCACAACCCACCTCAACCTGTAGCCAGACAGGCTGTCTGCCACCACAACCCACCCCAACCTGTAGCCAGACAGGCTGTCTACCACCACAACCCACCTCAACCTGTAGCCAGACAGGCTGTCTACCACCACAACCCACCTCAACCTGTAGCCAGACAGGCTGTCTACCACCACAACCCACCTCAACCTGTAGCCAGACAGGCTGTCTACCACCACAACCCACCTCAACCTGTAGCCAGACAGGCTGTCTACCACCACAACCCACCTCAACCTGTAGCCAGGCAGGCTTGACCACAACCCACCTCAACCTGTAGCCAGGCAGGCTTGACTGGACAGAGTCCATGTTGTTGAGATCCGTGAGAACACCTTAACCTCCACTTGTAGAGAGAGATGCGGTGCGCGTGGGCTTGGGGGAGAAGGGGACATGAGGGGCAGAGATAGACAGGGGAAACTGGGGAAGGGGTGGAGGTGGTCAAATGAAAGAGTGATGGCCAGAGACATGGAAAGAAATTGGGGAGAGATGAAGACAGGAAGATGGGTGAACGGATGGATGGATGTTGGGGAAACAGCAGAGAGAGGGAGAGATTGGAGGGAGATTGAGTGTGCAGTTGATGCAGTGGGAGAGAGAGAGAGAGGATGAGAGACGGATGGCTGCAGAGATACAGTAAATTGAGGCTAAATAATCTGAGAGAGTGAACCAACGCTAAAGGCAGAGACAGAGAGCGAGGTAGAAGCCCAGAGCACCAGGGAGTGATAGAGCATGTCTTCCAGAACATTAGGGAATTCACACACACACACACACACACACACACACACACACACACACACACACACACACACACACACACACACACACACACACACACACACACACACACACACACACACACACACACACACACACACACACACACACACACACACCAACCAACCAGCTTTTCCATTTGGCCAGTCAGTGAGACATGGTGTTTAGTTGATGAAAGGCATCAGGGAAGAGGAGGAAGGCAATCTCTTCTGTGATTTAGACAGAGTGTAGCACATGGTGCCTGCATAGAGGTTAGCACAGCACAGGCAGCGTGCACATGGTGCCTGCATAGAGGTTAGCACAGCACAGGCAGCGTGCACATGGTGCCTGCATAGAGGTTAGCACAGCACAGGCAGCGTGCACTGCACATGGTGCCTGCATAAAGGTTAGCACAGCACAGGCAGCGTGCACATGGTGCCTGCATAGAGGTTAGCACAGCGCAGGCAGCGTGCACATGGTGCCTGCATAGAGGTTAGCACAGCACAGGCAGCGTGCACTGCACATGGTGCCTGCATAGAGGTTAGCACAGCACAGGCAGCGTGCACATGGTGCCTGCATAGAGGTTAGCACAGCACAGGCAGCGTGCACATGGTGCCTGCATAGAGGTTAGCACAGCACAGGCAGCGTGCACATGGTGCCTGCATAGAGGTTAGCACAGCACAGGCAGCGTGCACATGGTGCCTGCATAGAGGTTACCACAGCACAGGCGGCGTGCACATGGTGCCTGCATAGAGGTTAGCACAGCGCAGGTGGGGTGCACATGGTGCCTGCATAGAGGTTAGCACAGCACAGGCAGCGTGCACATGGTGCCTGCATAGAGGTTAGCACAGCACAGGCAGCGTGCACATGGTGCCTGCATAGAGGTTAGCACAGGCAGCGTGCACATGGTGCCTGCATAGAGGTTAGCACAGCACAGGCAGCGTGCACATGGTGCCTGCATAGAGGTTAGCACAGGCAGCGTGCACATGGTGCCTGCATAGAGGTTAGCACAGCACAGGCAGCGTGCACATGGTGCCTGCATAGAGGTTAGCACAGCGCAGGCGGCGTGCACATGGTGCCTGCATAGAGGTTAGCACAGCACAGGCGGCGTGCACATGGTGCCTGCATAGAGGTTAGCACAGCACAGGCAGCGTGCACATGGTGCCTGCATAGAGGTTAGTACAGCGCAGGCGACGTGCACATGGTGCCTGCATAGAGGTTAGTACAGCGCAGGCGACATGCACATGGTGCCTGCATAGAGGTTAGCACAGCGCAGGCAGCGTGCACATGGTGCCTGCATAGAGGTTAGCACAGCGCAGGCGACGTGCACATGGTGCCTGCATAGAGGTTAGCACAGCACAGGCAGCGTGCACATGGTGCCTGCATAGAGGTTAGCACAGCGCAGGCGACCTGCACATGGTGCCTGCATAGAGGTTAGCACAGCGCAGGCAGCGTGCACATGGTGCCTGCATAGAGGTTAGCACAGCGCAGGCAGCGTGCACATGGTGCCTGCATAGAGGTTAGCACAGCGCAGGCGACGTGCACATGGTGCCTGCATAGAGGTTAGCACAGCACAGGCGACGTGCACATGGTGCCTGCATAGAGGTTAGCACAGCGCAGGCAGCGTGCACATGGTGCCTGCATAGAGGTTAGCACAGCGCAGGCAGCGTGCACATGGTGCCTGCATAGAGGTTAGCACAGCGCAGGCAGCGTGCACATGGTGCCTGCATAGAGGTTAGCACAGCGCAGGCGACGTGCACATGGTGCCTGCATAGAGGTTAGCACAGCGCAGGCAGCGTGCACATGGTGCCTGCATAGAGGTTAGCACAGCGCAGGCGACGTGCACATGGTGCCTGCATAGAGGTTAGCACAGCACAGGCGACGTGCACATGGTGCCTGCATAGAGGTTAGTACAGCGCAGGCGACATGCACATGGTGCCTGCATAGAGGTTAGCACAGCGCAGGCAGCGTGCACATGGTGCCTGCATAGAGGTTAGCACAGCGCAGGCGACGTGCACATGGTGCCTGCATAGAGGTTAGTACAGCGCAGGCGACGTGCACATGGTGCCTGCATAGAGGTTAGCACAGCACAGGCAGCGTGCACATGGTGCCTGCATAGAGGTTAGCACAGCGCAGGCGACGTGCACATGGTGCCTGCATAGAGGTTAGCACAGCGCAGGCAGCGTGCACATGGTGCCTGCATAGAGGTTAGCACAGCGCAGGCAGCGTGCACATGGTGCCTGCATAGAGGTTAGCACAGCGCAGGCGACGTGCACATGGTGCCTGCATAGAGGTTAGCACAGCACAGGCGACGTGCACATGGTGCCTGCATAGAGGTTAGCACAGCGCAGGCAGCGTGCACATGGTGCCTGCATAGAGGTTAGCACAGCGCAGGCAGCGTGCACATGGTGCCTGCATAGAGGTTAGCACAGCGCAGGCAGCGTGCACTGCACATGGTGCCTGCATAGAGGTTAGCACAGCGCAGGCAGCGTGCACATGGTGCCTGCATAGAGGTTAGCACAGCGCAGGCAGCGTGCACATGGTGCCTGCATAGAGGTTAGTACAGCGCAGGCAGCGTGCACATGGTGCCTGCATAGAGGTTAGCACAGCGCAGGCAGCGTGCACATGGTGCCTGCATACAGGTTAGCACAGCGCAGGCAGCGTGCACATGGTGCCTGCATAGAGGTTAGCACAGCGCAGGCAGCGTGCACATGGTGCCTGCATAGAGGTTAGCACAGTGCAGGCAGCGTGCACATGGTGCCTGCATAGTGGTTAGCACAGCGCAGGCAGCGTGCACATGGTGCCTGCATAGAGGTTAGCACAGCGCAGGCAGCGTGCACATGGTGCCTGCATAGAGGTTACCACAGCACAGGCAGCGTGCACTGCACATGGTGCCTGCATAGAGGTTAGCACAGCGCAGGCAGCGTGCACATGGTGCCTGCATAGAGGTTAGCACAGCACAGGCAACGTGCACTGCACATGGTGCCTGCATAGAGGTTAGCACAGCGCAGGCAGCGTGCACATGGTGCCTGCATAGAGGTTAGCACAGCGCAGGCAGCGTGCACATGGAGCCTGCATATAGGTTAGTACAGCGCAGGCAGCGTGCACATGGTGCCTGCATAGAGGTTAGCACAGCGCAGGCAGCGTGCACATGGTGCCTGCATAGAGGTTAGCACAGCGCAGGCAGCGTGCACATGGTGCCTGCATAGAGGTTAGCACAGCGCCGGCAGCGTGCACATGGTGCCTGCATAGAGGTTAGCACAGTGCAGGCAGCGTGCACATGGTGCCTGCATAGAGGTTAGCACAGCACAGGCAGCGTGCACATGGTGCCTGCATAGAGGTTAGCACAGCGCAGGCAGCGTGCACATGGTGCCTGCATAGAGGTTAGCACAGCACAGGCAACGTGCACTGCACATGGTGCCTGCATAGAGGTTAGCACAGCACAGGCAGCGTGCACATGGTGCCTGCATAGAGGTTAGCACAGCGCAGGCAGCGTGCACATGGTGCCTGCATAGAGGTTAGTACAGCGCAGGCAGCGTGCACATGGTGCCTGCATAGAGGTTAGCACAGCGCAGGCAGCGTGCACATGGTGCCTGCATAGAGGTTAGCACAGTGCAGGCAGCGTGCACATGGTGCCTGCATAGAGGTTAGCACAGTGCAGGCAGCGTGCACATGGTGCCTGCATAGAGGTTAGCACAGTGCAGGCAGCGTGCACATGGTGCCTGCATAGAGGTTAGCACAGTGCAGGCAGCGTGCTCTCCACGTTTCTGTCGAGTCAGGAGGGCAAGGTGGCCTGATAACGGTGGATGACATTGCCAGTGCGTTCAGTGTGTTCGCCCAGCAACCTTCACGTGTGTGTGTGTGTGTGTGTGTGTGTGTGTGTGTGTTTGTGTGTGTATGTGTGTGTGTGTGTGTGTGTGTGTGTGTGTGTGTGTGTGTGTGTGTGTGTGTAAATATAGCTGTCCAGCTCATGCGTGAGATTCAGGTGTGTATTTATAGATGCCATTGCTGTAGCCTGGCCTTATCCCGCCTTTCCAGGGCTGCTTTATAATTGATGAGCTGCCCAGGGGCTGAGCAGGGCAAACGATACACGCATGCATATTACACACACACGCGCGCACACGCATACACACATACACAAGCACGTGCGTGTGCGCACACACACACACACACACACACACACACTCACACGCACACGCATACACACACGCTCACACACACACACGCATACACACATGCTCACACACACAGCCTTTGTTACCAGCTGCTTCACTCCACCAATTCAGAGCCACTCGATTGCTTTAAGCTCCCGCATTGCTGCAGCTTGTCGCCAAGGTGAGCCTCCAGCTATGAATTATGGGCCTTGTAGTTTTACAGCCTGGGTGCTGTTTGTAGTGCTCTGAAATTAAACTAGCTCAGAATGTCAAATCAATATGTTGCTGCGCTGGGTATTTTTCTGTATTCTATTTTCCTATGTTGAATTATTTTTCATTCAGGTTTTTCTGGCTTTTCCCTGAAATTGATTTAGTATTCAGACACAAGACTTCCAATGTTGTTGTTGTTTCAATGTATTTACACAGATTCCTTTGTGGAATTGGAAGAGGGGAGAGACTGCGAGAGAGTGAATGCTACAGAAAGAGAAGCTAGGCAGAGACGGAACAGGAAACTGAAAGAGAGTGTAGAGTGAGTAAGAAAGACAGGTGGAAGCAAGAGATGGAGAGAATGTGGGGAAAGGGGAAGGGGAGACTAGTCTGATGGGAGGAGAAGGTGAGAGTAGTGAAATAGAGGCTGATGTTCATCTCACTCTTGTGCGTCTGCACATATTGAGAGGAGTGCCACTACAGTATGTGGCAGCGCCTTGAGCTGAGAGTGATCTGAGTGGCTGTGTACGAGGCGCTGAGCGGCTAGAGCCAGGAGAGAAGAGAGATCAAATGACTTTCCTGCCAGCTTGAACTGTAGTTGACTCTGATGTGTTGTTGGCTCAGGGTTAAGACAAGCCTGGCTAGACAGGCGCGATCTGTGGAAGTAAACAACTCAAAGGGCTGATATGGAATATGTGCTTTGAAAACAAACGGAATTTGCGCGTGTTATGCTTGATCTCCTTTCATTCGCTTGGGTGGTTGAATCAAAACGGTTTGTCTGCTTCTTCACCAAAAGATCAAAAGTTGCCAGCCACTGCCAGCATCTTTGATCATTTCCACCAATCTTTCAAGACCCACAGAAAATGTTGTCCTATGAATATGTAAACGCTGAATATTCCAAAAGAAAGAAGAGAGCCTCTACTTTCATAAAAAAACAAAAAAAAACATTTATTATAACTTCATCCATTATTTAGTTATCAACACTTGGATGTACAGTAGGTAGTGTTCATTGAAAACGTCCGTCCATCTGACAAAAAGCTGAGAAAAATGTCAGCTGGGTTAAAGCTGCAGTAGCCTACCAGCGCTTTGAGCAGCAAGCCTGGAGCTTCTTCTGATAGGAGATTGTTGCTTTTCTTCTGCTTCCTGGTTTTGGTGGACCATCTCCGTCACTTCTTTGTAACTGGGGAAGTGCTGTACTATTTCACAAGGTGAGTAACAGAGCCATCTATCATATGACAGTGAAAACAAGTTTTCTTGGAAATGTTAGATAATGTCAATGGCAGGAAAAGAGTTAAAGAGGCCCAAATTCCTTCACAGATCTCGCAGAGCAACATGCTTAGTTCAAATGACTTGCTATGAAGATTCGATTGACCTGGATTGGGATTGTCGTCTGTCATAGGCTACTTTCGGGAACAAATTTCAGACTTAAGACCAGTTGATTGGGGACGGGTTGTACAAGCATTAGGGACAAAAGTTGTGTTCCCAATTTAGAAAAAGCTGATTTTTGGGTTTGGTGGGAGATCAAAATTGAATGACTGACAGGTCGTAGTACCAATGAGAGAGTGGCTTGTTTTCAACAGTCAGGTTGGGTGGATATCTCTGATCACTAAAGTCGTTATTGATTGGTGCCCCCAGGATTTCGGGGGAACCAATGACTGGCCAGGATTCCGACAGCAGTTTAGAGCTAGAAGTGTCCCAGACCCAGAGAGAGATCTACAGCATCCAGTAACATAGTGTATCAGACCCATAGAGAGATCTGCAGCATGCAGTAAAATAGTGTATCAGACCCAGAGAGAGATCTGCAGCAGGCAGTAACATAGTGTATCAGCCCCAGAGAGAGATCTGCAGCAGGCAGTAATGTAGTGTATCAGACCCAGAGAGAGATCTGCAGCATGCAGTAACATAGTGTATCAGACCCAGAGAGAGATCTGCAGCAGGCAGTAACATAGTGTATCAGACCCAGAGAGAGATCTGCAGCATGCAGTAACATAGTGTATCAGACCCAGAGAGAGCTCTGCAGCATGCAGTAACATAGTGTATCAGACCCAGAGAGAGATCTGCAGCATGTAGTGTATCAGACCCAGAGAGAGATCTGCAGCAGGCAGTAACATAGTGTATCAGACCCAGAGAGAGATCTGCAGCAGGCAGTAACATAGTGTATCAGACCCAGAGAGAGATCTGCAGCATGCAGTAACATAGTGTATCAGACCCAGAGAGAGATCTGCAGCATGCAGTAACATAGTGTATCAGACCCAGAGAGAGATCTGCAGCATGCAGTAACATAGTGTATCAGACCCAGAGAGAGATCTGCAGCATGCAGTAACATAGTGTATCAGACCCAGAGAGAGATCTGCAGCAGGCAGTAACATAGTGTATCAGCATAAGAACTCTCAGGGGTCTGGCGTTGAGACTATCAGCAGGTTGTAAATTCAGTCTCAACTCCAGTATGTGGAGATACAGTAGTGGAGATACAGTATGTGGAGATACAGTATGTGGAGATACAGTATGTGGAGATACAGTATGTGGAGATAAAACCCAAAGAGGGAACAAATAAGAGAGGAGAGGAAACTGATGGCAGGAGAATAATAACAATCCACGACACAATAACTAATCCACATGCCAGAAACATCCTCCTCTCCTCTCCCTCTCTTTTTCTCCCATGCCTTCTTCTGTCCCTCTTCCTTCATCTCCCCCTCTCTCTCTCCGTCCTTCTCCGTCATGCTTTCCCATGTCTCTCTTTCTCTCCTCCTTTCTCTCCTCTCCATTCTAATTAACATGTTGTTGTGTGGCTGTCTGGTGAGACAAGCTCTGGCAGTCTGTGTGTGTTTACAAGCTGCTCACCGAGGAAGGTTTTGCCAGGCAGCCCTGCTTTCTAAGATTTGCTGTAAACATACCAAGGATGTCTGCAAGCGAGCACACACACGCACACGAGCACACACACATACGCACACACATGCACACACACACACACACACACACACACACACACACACACACACACACACACACACACACACACACACTAGGTATTAGATATATGTCCTGCATGGAGACAAATATCTGCTTTCAATGCCTCTTTCGTTTGATGTGAAACACAAAATGAGCCGAGAAACAGTGCACAGTCCACTTGAATGTTCAAACTCGTGCAAAATATCCGATTTTCTCTCTCTCTCTCTCTCCTGTCAAGCCCACTCTTACAGTCTAGATCTACTCAACCGCTTCATTAGCATCACTATTAGCATTCTTCAGCCATCGTCAAGCCAGCCAAATGGGAATGTAATTACAAAGTGCTCGAAGTTACGTCTCTCTTTCTCTCTCTCTCTCTCTCTCTCTCTCTCTCTCTCTCTCTCTCTCTCTCTCTCTCTCTCTCGCTGATGGATCGTTGAGTAGCTAACCATAAAGAGACACTCCAAACCATGGCTGGCTCACGCGCGCACACACACACACACACACACGCACGCACGCACGCACGCACGCACGCACACACACACACACACACACACACACACACACACACACACACTTCTAGTCATGTCCAAAGGTGGCTGAACAGCCGATATGAATCGCCCACCACCACTGCTGAAGGAAACGTCACTGCCCCCCCCCCCCCCCCCCCCCGCCCCACACACACTGGAAGAAGCGCTTGAAACGGCGTTAATTACTCTTGTGTAGCAGACTGTGAAGGCTCTTGCTCTCCACCACTTAATAACTCATAAAGGTGATCTATTGTTAATTAAATGGAAGAGAAAAAGATCATTCAAATTCTTCCATTGCGGCTGTACCCCCCAAAATTGCAGTACATGAATGATCCTTCAAATTGTATTCCATGTGTTGGCATTTATGTGTGGGTACCAAATCATTGCCTGGCAATTGGTTTTTCGTGCTCCAGCAGTAGAAAATCTATAGGACGTCTTGCAACTAATCACAGAATGTGGCCCTGTGTAATTAGCTGGATGGATGACTAGCACTAACAATGCCATTTCTAAAAGGTGATGCTGTCATGGTAATGTCCATGACAACACTCAGCTCCACCTTATCAAGTTTCTCTTTCCGCTAATACATCCATAACCAAAGACTAAGTCAAGTCAAGTTTATTTGTGTAGCCCTAATTCACAAGCATGTCTCAGAGGGCATTTACAGAGAATGTCCCTAGCTAAATCTAGCTAAGCACTATCAATAAACAGAATTGAACAATCTTATATAAAGCATACAAAGAACAAGCATAGAAGAGAAGAGGGGTGTGAGAGGAAGAGAGAAGAGGGAGGAGAATGAAGGAGAAAAGAGAGAGAGGAGGAGAACAGAGAGAGGAGTGTGACGAGAGAAGAGAGAGAGGTAGAGAGAGGAAGTGAAGATTGTTTCCCCCCCAATATAGAGCTTAGTTTTATCAACAGTAATCTTACGTCCATTTAGTTTACTTTAGGTTATTATCACCAAACATTAACATCAACATCTCTCTCACTCCTCTTCCTCTCCACACAATTGTTACAATGTCAGTTTTCAGCTTTTCATCAAACTCATGTCTAGGGGAATTTGAGCACTATACCGACTATTGTAACATGAATGGACAACAATGAATGAGGCTGATTTGTCTAAGAGGATGCAGGCACTCGCATATCAGCTGTCTGCTGTAGCCTGGAAGCCTCTGGGTGGTCGCCAACCTGGCCAGCTCCTCTCTGGTGCTTTGCAGGAGGCATGCACAGTAACCTGGCCAGCTCCTCTCTGGTGCTTTGCAGGAGGCATGCACAGTAACCTGGCCAGCTCCTCTCTGGTGCTTTGCAGGAGGCATGCACAGTAACCTGGCCAGCTCCTCTCTGGTGCTTTGCAGGAGGCATGCACAGTAACCTGGCCAGCTCCTCTCTGGTGCTTTGCAGGAGGCATGCACAGTAACCTGGCCAGCTCCTCTCTGGTGCTTTGCAGGAGGCATGCACAGTAACCTGGCCAGCTCCTCTTGGTGCTTTGCAGGAGGCATGCACAGTAACCTCTTGGTGCTTTGCAGGAGGCATGCACAGTAACCTCTTGGTGCTTTGCAGGAGGCATGCACAGTAACCTCTTGGTGCTTTGCAGGAGGCATGCACAGTAACCTCTTGGTGCTTTGCAGGAGGCATGCGCAGTAACCTCTTGCGGTCAGTTGGTCCCAAAAGTGGGACAAAGCAAAAGACAAAACAACAGTGCACAACAAACTATGGCCTAACATATGCTGACAACCAGCTGTCCTCTCGGCTGAGAGTCTTCCAGCCTTCTGTGTGGGCTTTACTGAGCCAGCACGCATGTGCGGCGGCCATTAAAAACATAAATACGGCAGCCCAAAAAATGAAAGGGCGCCACCTGTCGCTACAATGGTACACCACACTCATCAGACAAATCAGCTATAAGCTAATAAGTAAATATTATCATATCTACATGGGGAAAGGCGTGATCGTAACACAATCCTTGTGATAACTCTCTCTAGTTGTTGTGCAATCAATCCAAGATCACTGATGAATGACTCATTAAAGCAGGAGCCATTGGTTATCTACAGGAATGCATTTTCACACCTGTCTTCCTATAGTAACTGACTGCTTTAGATTCTGTTTGTCATCTCTCTTTAACACCTGTCTTCCTATAGTAACTGACTGCTTTAGATTCTGTTTGTCATCTCTCTTTAACACCTGTCTTCCTATAGTAACTGACTGCTTTAGATTCTGTTTGTCATCTCTCTTTAACACCTGTCTTCCTATAGTAACTTCATGCTTTAGATTCTGTTTGTCATTTCTCTTTAACACTTGTCTTCCTATAGTAACTTCATGCTTTAGATTCTGTTTGTCATCTCTCTTTAACACCTGTCTTCTATAGTAACTTCATGCTTTAGATTCTGTTTGTCATCTCTCTTTAACACCTGTCTTCCTATAGTAACTTCATGCTTTAGATTCTGTTTGTCATCTCTCTTTAACACCCGTCTTCCTATAGTAACTTCATGCTTTAGATTCTGTTTGTCATCTCTCTTTAACACCTGTCTTCCTATAGTAACTTCATGCTTTAGATTCTGTTTGTCATCTCTCTTTAACACCTGTCTTCTATAGTAACTTCATGCTTTAGATTCTGGTTGTCATCTCTCTTCCTCTTGCTCTGGCTTTCCTCTCACTTCCCTCTGCCTGTTCAGTCTGTGTGATTTATGGCTGAGTCTGTGCGGCTGTAGAGGACACGTTACTGCAGGTGAGCCCTCTGCCTTCATCCTTCCCTCACCGCCTCCTCCCCAGCTCTCCTGTAGCCAATCATAGCACACTATAGGTCTCTTGGGGCGAGTCGTGTCCCCCCCCCCTCAAACTCCTCTCTCTCTCTCTGCAGAGAGCGCTTTGCCCCACAACTGGGTCAGTCTCTCTCCTCCCTGCAGACAATGCTAGCAGCCAGTCAGCGAGGCTAGCCTCTGACTCTGTAGCAAGGCTCAAAACTGTAAGGGAGACTTGAGAGGGACTGCGGGTGGAAGTGTGTGCCGTCGGGGACGGTTGAAGGGTGCGTTTGCTTGCATCTGTATGTGTGCGTGTATTCAAAACTGTAGACATCGCAGGTAGATTGAGATGGGGGGGGGGGGTGTCTGAATACGAGGTGCATAGCTTTGTTATGTGTGTTTGTTGTGGCATGTTTGCAAGCCTGTATTAGCCTCCTCATGTATTAAGTCTCTTGCAAACATCAGCCACATCTCGCTGCACCTGTTTGTTTTGCTTTATTTGCCTGGTTTATTTCATCATCCTCATATCTCTCTCACACACACAGACACACACACACACACACACACACACACACACACACATACACACACACACACACACACCCTAATGTAGTGGGTTGTGATTAGATTCCTCTGGCTCACCCATTAAGCAGATGCCAGCGTAAACATGTTTAAAAAGGGGTCCCTGGGTCTGTCTGACATCAAGACTTTGAAGTACGGCTCAGGTACTGAAGCTGCTTCATAGACACAATGCTACGGAGATGAGATGATAGGGAGGGAAGTGTGAGAGAGAGAGAAAAAGAGAGAGAGAGACACTAACATCTCTAATGTTTCATACCTCTTCTCACAGCCCTCTCCCGTCTTCTTCTCACCTCCTCTCCTCCACGCCCTTTCTCTTCCTCTCCTCAACACAGTCCTTAATAAGTGGATTTTTATCTCAGCTACACCAGCGCTCCCAAAGGATTATGGGATTTTTCTCCCCCACTGCGCACACAGAATGGTAATTGCAAACTGCAGTGTGAGAAACACTTTTTTTTCTTTTTCTTTTTTTTAGGAATAAGGCAATTGGCTCATCACAAAAACAAACATGCTTTGTGAAATGCTGTGTGGGTGTGTGCTGTGCACGCATGTGTGTTTTATAAATGTTACCTAAATAGCAGTGCCACAGAGAGCGTGTGTGGTTGTGTAAACTGTATGTGTTTGTGTGTGGGGTTTACTGGGGGTCAGACGAACACACATGATCAGTGGTGCAGTGACAGCTGTCGAGGTGCTCCTCTCTCTCTCACTCCTCTCTCTCTCACTCCTCTCGCTCTCACTCTCACCTTCAGGCAGGACTGCCCCCCTTCTCACTCACTCATGCTGTTTACAGAAATTGGCTCAGTCGTCGGTGAACTTACACACACACACACACACACACACACACACACACACACACACACACACACACACACACTCCGCCCACCCCCCTGCTACACACTTTGTCTCATATATCAATCTGACGGCCTTCAAGCTGTCCCTGTAACTGTCCATCAAGATCTAGAGTATCAGCATGCCTGACCTTGGAGCAGAGGTCATGAGGCACTGGCCACATGAGGCAGTATTGCCTCCAAAAGTAATACGAGGGATCAGCCGAGCAGCATTTTGGTAAACAAACCACATCACTGGGTGGCAACGGCAATGGAACCCTGTGGAGTGTGAGCTTTGGGAGGCTTGAGTGTCTGACTCTAGCCGGCTGACTGTTTACATTTTAAAAACTGCGACAGTTCACACAACTTTAACACAATATGCATATATTATACATCAAACTCTTGAGCTACTTCTGCTCTCACTCAGAATGTCAAAATATAAGCGATGTGATGTATAGTTTTTGAGATATTAACGTTTGTTTGGCACAACTCATACTAATAACTGCTACGGGGTTCCGCATTTCTGGGTGGCAGGTTACGTCACGCTGATTCGTCCTATAGGGAATGGGGCAGAGGGCGGAGGGGGACTCCTCTTCCCTAAACTTCAAAAATTTAGGGAAGTCAATCAAAACATTTTTCTACCATGTTCTTTGAAAATATTTCAATTCAAATTTGCTTATAGTAGTAAGTTACTTTAGGTTCACTGTAGAGGTCTTCTGGTATCCCCGAATACCCGAGGACGCAACCCGGACCCGGCCGGATCTCTGGTCCATTCAAAAGAAGTGACTCCGGGTCCAGGTCCGACATTTATTGAGTCTGTCTGGGTCCGGGTCTCAGTTTTCTAATAATAGACGGGTCCATTCGGGTCCGGGAACAAATTTCCCAGGTCCGTCCGGGTCCGTCATTTTGGACCCGTGAAGACCTCTAGTTCACTGACATGAACCTACCCCACCCCCATCCCACCATACGTTACTTTAGCTGCAGCTGGACTGGATACGTTACATTAATGTATCATCGCTGCTTCTCTTACCAGAACATTTGACTCAAATTATTTTCCATTATTCTATTTAACTTAGTGTACATTGTGCGCCTTTTGGATTGTAAATTCCCATTTATCACCCAGGACCTTCTCATTTGTCTGTATATTGCTCATGTAAATTCCTCAGTAATCTGATTACCTACTGTGGAAAAGTGATTGTGATTCTCATTCTGAATCTAAATGGGTGCAACAGTGTAGTACATTGTCCTATCTAAATGTGTAATGAAAGCATTACATTGTTGGAGTGAATTGCACATCTATAAAAGCTCAAAATGCTGCCTATCAGTGCCAGATAGACAGACTGTCAGTGTTAAAGTGTTCAAATAGGAATTATTTTGTCTAGGGCTGTGTGCCATTGGCAGTGGAACAGCTCCAGGCGTAACGACTGCATGGCATCATCACAGATTAGTCTCTTGACTTTCGCAGAGAGGTGTTCTAATTAGACTGAGATGCTGAAGGACATTTATGTATCTTTATAAATTGAGTGGTATTTGCCTTTAAGCCAGTAATCATTGTCTCTGACGCCGTGTGCCATCGTGCTCAAAGATAAGATGGAGTGCGTCCTGGTACTGGCAGGATACAGCCTACTGGCTAGCACTGCTACATGTATGCCTGTGTAGTATTACATAGCTATTAATTGCATCCACAACCTCTCCATGTGGATTGGTGGCCACCATGCCCTCCCTCTCCCTCTCTCCATCGTCTCCTGCCAGCTGACAGCCAGGGAGAGAGCCAGTGCAACACTTCATTCATTGTTTTTTTAGTAGAGCAGTCCCCCCTGACTAGCTTAACTACACAAGCACACACCAATGCACAGAGCACACGCGTACGTACACGCAGGCACGCGCACACACACACACACACACACACACACACACACACACACACACACACACGCACGCACACACACACACACACGCACACACACGCACACACACACGCACAGAGTGCATCTGTGCACTCTTTGACCAGTGTTACGTCAGAGACAACCACTACCCCTGCGCGCTCGCTCGCTCTCTCGCTCTCTCGCTCTCTCTCTCTCTCTCTCTCTCTCTCTCTCTCTCTCTCCAAGTTCTAGCTCCTTCCCTGCTTGATATTCAGCCCTGCTCTGAGACTGCACTCATGGCTCTGTTTAACATAGAAAACAATACAGACCTCTTGTGTGTGTGTGCGCCTGCGTACGCGTGGGCGCGTGTATGCGTGTATCCATTTGGAGGGCCACAAAGTCCTTAAAATCAATGATCCTTGATTTTAATGAACATAACATGCATTAATAAATGCACAAAAGCACCCAGCAAGACTCGCCAGAGAAGTTGTCAGATGAGTTTAGTTCCATGTAGGGATTTTATTTGACGATAGTCTTCCTCTTCCTTTTCTCCTCTCAAGCTCAAAATGGAAACTGATCCAGGGGGAGAAGTTGCGAGAGAAAAATGATTTTCTTTTTAGTGACAATGTTCTTTTGTGAGCAACAAGATAAAAAGCACCCATAGTACCATGTGTTCCTCTCCCATCTGTCAAATAGGAATTATTTCTGTCACCATGTCATCAGCCAGTACCACCTCCGTCCAGTCAGCTCCCTGTCTGTCAGCATGGCATCAGCCAGCACCACCTCCGTCCAGTCACTGCTCCCTGCCTGTCAGCATGGCATCAGCCAGCACCACCTCTGTCCAGTCACTGCTCCCTGCTGCAATAGCCAAAGAGGAATTTGGGTTAGCCATTGCAGAGGCACTGCAGCTCCACAAAATGGACCTGTGATTGCTCAGACACGTCTTTTCATATGTGCGTACGTGTGTGTGTGTGTGTGTGTGTGTGTGTGCGTGCGTGCACGTGTGTGTGTGTGTGTGTGTACATGTATGTGTGTGCATGCATGTGTCCTTGTGTCACAGTACCTGCCTAAATCCTCTAAGAAGCCAGCAGCACTATGGATATATATATTTTTATCCCTTTCTGCACATCCTTGATTCATGACACTTGAGCACCCTGGGAAATCTGACTTCCAAGGACACTCTCATGTGCACATCCCCCCCCATCCCATCCCATCCTCTCCATCAGCTGCTCTCATTGTTGACTAAAAGGCGAAGCGACATCCCGTCTACTACAGTCCTCCCTGGAGATGGAGGCCTAGTTTACACTAGGGATGCCACGGTGTGAACATTTTCACACCGACTAATAAGCACGTGACGTCACCGGTATTACCGGTTACACCGCCAAAAAAAAAAAAAAAAAAAAATCAATAGCCTATCTTTTTTCCTCCCTTCTGTTTAGGGTCAATGTGTCACCATGTGCACAAAATGGCAAATAAAAATAATAATTGCAAAGACATGTAAATATAGTAGCTTAGTGAACATTTATTTAGCCTACACTGATTTATGAATGATATATTTGCAAATCTAGAGCGCAGCAGCGCTTCACTTTACTTTGTTTGATCTTTAGCGCTAGGATCAATCATTAGATCTTCCCGACCCTGTTTCAACAACATGAATGCATAGAAGGTTGTTTTATTTTTAATTTTTTTAATGAAAAACACAACAATAGATACAACAGTGAACAGTGCAATTAGAACCTCTCAAACAATATAGGGTAGGCGGCTATTACAAAACAAAGACCGATGACGGGCAGCACAGCTGCAGACACATCCCGTGATGCTCTATAAAAGAAGACAAATAAATGAGCTACACTATCTTAAATAATACATTGTAAACAAGTGAAATTAGCAGCAAAAATTGTGGAAACAAAAAAATACAAAATAAAAAATAGGCTATGAAAAAAGCCTTCCACACATGCAGGCAAGCCAGTTTTCAAAACGAATGCTTGCTTTGCTATAACATAAATAAATTGCACCGTTTTAAATGGAGAAATTAACTATAATATAATATATATATAATATAATAATAACTATAATAATAATAATAATAATAATAATAATAATAATAATAACAACAACAACAATATCGAGGGAACGAGGTGCGGCCTCGCTGCTGAGGTGCAGCACGGCCGCTTTCTTAAGGCCAAAGTCATAGCTATACCTTACATGCAGGCTTTCAAAATTAGATAATATATATAGCTTATAAAAAAATTAAATGAATTTGCACTTTGTCGGCAGGCTTTCAAAATGAGAGAAAAATATAGGCTATAGCCAATAAAAAATCAAATAAAGTGCTATACCTTACATGCAGGCTTTCAAAATTAGATAATATATATAGCTTATAAAAAAATAAAATGAATTTGCACTTTGGCGGCAGGCTTTCAAAATGAGAGAAAAATATAGGCTATAGCCAATAAAAAATAAAATAAAATGCCAATTTGGCGACAGCCGACACAGCCCGGCCGACACGGCTTTATAGCCTACATATTCTTTGCTAGGAAAACCAGCATATTCACCTTGTCTGGTTTAAGAATGGATCTTTTGGCGGTGACTATGTTCCCGGCCGTGCTGAAGACCCTCTCCGATGCACAGCTTGTTGCACAGATGCAAAGGTGTTTGCAGGCATTTGGATACCAGATTCCATTCTTTATCAATGAAATGAAACGTCAGTGACATGTATGGTGTCATTCTTTTGCTAGACCACATGTCTGTTGTGAGGGAAAAGTGATCCACTGTTGAGATGGCCCGTTGCACCTCACTGCGGACTCTGTTAAAGGCGGCGGGGATTGCTGTATTTGAGAAATATGTTCGCCCTGGCAAGTCGTACTGGCGGTCTGGCGGTCGAGTGTGGCTATGAGATTTTTGAACTCTGGCTTTTCAACAGTCTTAAAAGACACAAATCCTTTGCAGATATACTTTGTCACAGCATCAGTGCAAGTGTTCCACCTCGCGCTGTCCTTCTTATATTTAACGCATCGCGAAAAAGCACCACTTATGGACGGCTGTGTCTCTCCTCTCTCTGGGTGGGGTTTAGCCGCGGGCCCCAGCTTCGCAGCCTCGCTCTTGTGGTGCACTTGAAGGTGAGTGTGTAGGTTTGATGTGTTTCCCCCCGATGCTGCCACCTTCATCAGACAAAGTTTGCACACTGCCTCGTTGACATTCTCCGGTTCCCTATTGGCGTTGGGTTTAAATCCGAAATATTGCCAAATAGGCGATTTTGCTTTTTTCTTTGACACCAAATCCTCAGCCCTTGTCTTCTCTGCCATCGTGTCTCTTGGCCAACTCTCTTAATTAGGATCACGTGATCACGGTGTGCCGCTGCTGCGAGTCCAGACAGCGACAACAGACATGCCTTGACTTGTTCTTTGGGGGGGAAAAAGACGGTGGAAAAAAAAGAAAAAAAAAGACGGTGTTCCCGGTGGAGACATTATGTAATCGGTGTATTCCCCAACACCGTGTAACACCGGTAATACCTAAAATCGCGGCAAGCCTAGTTTACACTCCCTATATGTAATCAAGTTCTCCTCTTTCATTAAAGTTAAGCCCAGTGCAGAGAGGCTGGGGGGGAATCTTAGTCACTAAATTAGTGAGTATCAATCAGGGACAAGAGGATGGATGGGTAGAGGGGAGGAGAACCTGGAGGAAGAGGATGCAGGTTTGAGGTGAGAAGAGCAGGGTGTGTGATGAGAATGTAATGTTAGAAAAAGTGGGGAGGTTGTTGGAAGAAATGGAGAATGGAAGTCTGTAGAGTTGAGAGAGAGAGAGAGACGGCATGTCTTGCTCTCATTGGAACATTCTCCTCCCTCTCTGCCTTAAGCTGCCTTCACATGATAAGCCATCTTCTCTTCTCTCACTGCGAGGTCAGCGGTAAGTAGGTCAAAGTTGAAACAATTTGAACTTGGAGCTCCGCGCACGGGGGTAAATTCGAGCGGTGTGTGACGCCAAGGGGTAGAGCTGCCTCATAGTTGGGAGGCATCGCACAGCTGTTTTACTGCCTCCATCTCCATCCCTCTCCTGCTCTGTGAGATGGGCTAACTGTGCTGCAAGAGAGCAAGCCTGGTGCGGGGCGGCGGTGGCTGTTCCGTATGGTTTGGCCCTCCAAATCTCCACTCGTTAGGCCATTACTGCCGTTTAGTCTCAGCTGTCCGCTCCTACAACTGGCAAACCAACCTCCGTCCCCCTCTCCTTCTGTCACCACTACCATTGCTGGGCCCTCATCCGCTGTGGCAGCTTAAAGTCGAGCTGAACCCAAAAATGACTTTTCTTTTCTTTTAGTTCACATACCTGGGTATGCAGTGCACCTATTTAATAATGTATGCAAAACAAATCACAAAAATCTAATTTCTTTAGTTTTTCACACTTTTTCACATCAAAAGTTCATTTTTCAAGATTTCATTCATAACAGTAATTTACAGTTTGCTGACGTCACCTAGTACTATCAAATTTCTACCCCATTTCAACCAATCATTTCGGCAGCATTGGTGTAGCAAATATCGGGGGAAATTAACGATCAATTATCGATTATCGATCATATTAATAATAATATATATATATATATATATATATATATATTTACAAAATGAATGAGAAAATACGAAAGACAATGCGTTCTCCTCAATTAACTCTATTTCAATGTGTCTCCTCTCTAACACTCTGCTGTCCCCGGCGCATGCCGGTGTGAATTCCCCATGTTTAAAACAGTTTTGTTGGCACAAAGGCCCGTGCCCAGCCAGAAAACTAGAGACTATGAAGCTCCACCTCACGTTAGTCGGCTGTGCAATGGAGTGGGGTGAGGAGGAACGAATTCCACCCAAACCTAGTCCGCAAAAAAAATAAAAAATAATAATAATAATAATAATAACAAAATCGATAAAAATTCCACATGATCGATTCCATTCCTTAACGATCAATTATCGATTTTCGATAACTGATGAACATCCCTACTAGAAATGTCACGCTTGTGACCAAACTCATGCCAACTCTGCTTCCCTTCTGCGGTCTTCTGCATCTGCGGCAGGACCAAGCGGTGACCAGGTCCAGGTCTTCTGTCCTCTTGTGGTCTGGAAGTGACTTGGGCTGGTCCATGTTGTTGTCACCGGTTCAACTTCAGGCTTGATTGGCTGATTGGTGACCATCTGCCTAACTTTGTACTCCTCGTCACACTCGGGACACATTAGCTTGTTTCTCGACATCATCTGGAATTCAGGAGAGACTTTAGTATAGATGGTTTTAACTTGACAACAAAAACATTCTAAATTGAACCCCCGCTCACTTCCTGTTGCAGTGTTTGCTATGGACATAAAAGAAAAAAAAACATTCAAGTGCAGGACTGACCATTCCGTGAAAACCATCTATACAGCTGAGCAGCGAAAACAAAAGTAACGATGTCGAGTGAATATTTCTTGTGGTCCACCTCCCGCAGTCAGAAAGCTTGTGGTCCACCTCCCCAAAGCCACTTCCCCCCCTCCCCGACCCCAGAGTCTTCAGCCCCTGAGCAGGCCTTCCCCTGGACCAATCTCCATGTTTTTTTCTGGTTCAAAATGAGGCGGAGCCGATATTCAGTTATTTACTGATTACCAGACAATTGGACTCGAGTCATAGGGACTCGGACTCGAGTCGACTCGAGTCGCAAATTTGACGACTTCCGACTCGACTCGGACTTGGAAGGTAAATACTTGAAACTCGACTCGGACTTGGAAGAAAATGACTCGAAACTCGACTCGGACTTGTGACAAGATCAGCCGAGTGCACCAGCTGGGCGTACGCCTAGGTTTACACGCTACGTCCGATGTAGAACTCAAAGTTACGACTAACTTAATTTTATGACTAGTGCACCCTGTATGCGCTGCGTCTGTGTATGGACTCCTGGAGCAGGCGTAAAAGTTACACCCAAATGCGTAGCTACTCACTGACAGCTGTCTCATCTTGATCTGCGTGTGATGCGGCCGGAATCTTCTCCAAAAATATCGATCGATATGTGCTGTAAATAAGCTGATGCGTCGGAAGATCTTTCCATTTCTTCCTGACTTCGTCAACTGCCCGCAGTGCGCAGTCTGCCATCGCATTCAGTACTGATTGCACTTGTGATCAAACTGCTTGTGTTGGCGCTGTTAAATTGAGCTGTGAGAACGTTTCTATGCTTTGAATACAACTCTATAAGTTTGAGCTGAGTTGGAGCTGTCTGTCAGCTGTCTCGAGCTCGTCTGAGAGAAGTGTGTTGCTTGGCAACAAGCACGTATTAACGTGAACGCGCACGTCTGCAGCCTAAATAATCTCTGCCTTGTCATTTTTTCTAACCTGTGACTCGACTTGACATAACCTGTGACTCAACTCGAGACTTGACTTGAAATAACATTGTGACTTGACTTGACTTGACTTGCCGACAAAAGGAAAGACTTGGGACTTGCTTGAGACTCGGGACCAATTGACTTGAGACTCGCTTGGGACTCGGATCAGAGGGACTTGGACAATTGTCTGCTGATTACTGATACAACATCTGGAAATATAACTTTTTTATGTGGATTGTGCCCTGCTGTGACTATGTGCAAAGGTACTCAAAAGGCTGCTTTCTTGAACAAATGGGGTAACTTCATTAAAAGATTTTAACAGAGATTTTTCTTTATTAAAGAATATTTAACATTATACTGTACATTGCCAACAAATTCTGGAACTGAACACTGAGAAAAGAAAGAACAAATAAAAATATAATACATAGCTAATTCTCTATGCAGGAAAAACCCTGATCCACCCTCCTATAAACCGTAAACATGAACATCTAAAGGTCTAGTGTGTCCACTGCAAGCAACTTGCTTCATGTTGCTCTACTCTAACTAAGTGTGCTAGAGACTGAGATCCTATGTACAGTAGTGGTCTGCAACTACAGTGTATGAGGGAGGATGTCACCGGGGGGCAGTGCTCATTTGTTTTGTGAACAGTTGAGCAGTCATTCAGCAGTTTGGTTTGGCCGTAGTTGAGTGTTGATTTGGGTTGGAGTTGATGCAAGTGAAGTCATTCATCGCTGGCATTGACTTTGACTCGTATCAGCTCTCGGTGGCTGTCAGACTAGATGGATGGCTGCGGGGCTGTTGGCAGTTTCCGCGTGTGTCTGTGTGTACATGTATTTTTCACAGTTTTTTATTTGCTTTCATAATGTTACATTGCTTTGATGAGTTCACATAGCTAGCGTGTGTGTGTGTGTGTGTGTGTATGCATGCGTGCGTCTTTCACCGGCTTGGCCTTCTGTTTCCACTCACTTCCTTGTGGGAGGGGTCTCATTCTCAATCTCGTGCTCACATCCTGTGCTCAGACACATTATTCTATTGTCCCAGTAAACGCTGCAACAGGAAGTGAGCTGGGGTTCAATTTAGAATATTTTTTCAAGTTAAAACCGTCTAGAAGCGGATGCACCGCTTAAAAAAAAGAGCATACCATCAAATTTGAAGATGGCCTGTCTGCCAGGCAGCTGCAGCCGGCCACATTTGTCCTCAGCGTTGAGTCACTCAACTTTCTGAGTGATGTCAATTGAGTAATTGTGATGTCATCAGTGAGTGATGTCATCATTGATGCCATCAGTGAGTGATGTCATCAGTGATGTCACTCGAGCATTTTGAGGGTTGTCAGTCAGTCAGCCGCCTTCCTTCCGGCCTTCAGACAGAGCCAGATGTAGGTTGGCAGCCAGCTTCCTGGCAATGTCACAATGTCTATGACATCACTGATGATCTCACAATGTATATGACATCACTGATGACGTAATAGGCTTGTGGAGTGTGGGTCGGAATCCGCCCTATGTATGAATCTAGAATTGGTTTCTTATTGCGCCGTCAGCACGTTTGAAAGTGATTTTTAAGGTTAAAAGCAGTGGATGCAGGTTCAGTGCTATTTATTCTCACAGGCACCTTGTGTTGTGATACAAAGTCCTACAGTTGATGCTGTGATTCCCTGGTGGCTCAGCACACTACACATGTCAGTGTGTGTTGGCAGGCACCCTGTTTCACACAGCGTGGGCTACAGACTTGGCTGAGGAAGACTCGCCGAGGGAGACACGTTCCGAAATAGAAACATCAGTCCCGCTCACTTCTTTCCAGATGGAGAGAGAAATAGGAATGGAGGGATGCAGAAAGAGGGAGATATGGGTGACAGATTGCGAGCTGTTGCCCTCCACTTGCCCCTTTCAGCTGTCTAGATCAATGATTGGCCGATCTGTTTGTCAGTGTCTGTGATTGGCCAATCTGTTTGTCAGTGTCTGTGATTGGCAGATGCTCTGCTGGTGGGCTTATATTGCTTTACCTTCTTTGTCCCGCCCTGTGTCAACACAGCTTCACAGTGGAGACTGGACTATAATTAATCACCATTTCTGAATCTGACTCCACACCCCAACCTCGCTCAGGCTCATCAAGCCACCTAGCAGCTATTAGATAAGCTGTGGAGCTCTGATTCTGCACATGGGGCAAAAACCTCTTTCTGTGGTTCAATAATGAGCTTGGATGCCAATTTGGGAACAGCGTAGTGTTTGTGGGTGTCGGGTGGTTGGGGGTGTGTATGGATGATGGAGAGGGGGGGGGGTGTATGGATGGAGGGGGGTGGGGGTGCATGTTGGATGATAGGAGGCAAAATTAGCAAAAGGAGCAAATGAGGAGGAGGGCTGGGGGGTGTTATTCAGGAAAACCTTATTCAAGCTTCATTTGTCCCAGAAGAAAGTCAGCAAAAGTGCCAGAGCCCCCTAGAGCTCTGACTCATAACACAACTTCATTTTTCCTGCTTCGCTCATGAATATGTGAAATAGAATTGAAGATAAACTCTGCACCCTCCCTCCTTTTTTCCTTCACTTTATGTCCTGACTCCTCCCCCAGCTTGATCCTTCACTCCCCCTTAGCAAAACAAACTGAGATTTGGTCCATTCAGTAGCGGATTGTGTAAGATGTGTAAGGTTTGAGGATTCATAGTTCTAGTAATCTCCCAAAAATACGAACACTACCAGTAACACATCATTCAAGCTTAGCCTCCTCATTTTAAATGGGCACTAATTCTCTGTCAGTGGGATTATGCATATAATTGATTACCGTAAATTCCGGACTATAAGCCGCGGCTTTTTTCCCGTTTTTTGGCCTTTTTTGGCCCCTGCGGCTTATATAACGGTGCGGCTTATCTATGGATTTTTTCAGCAAACGGCCACTCGGGAACCTCCAAAATCTATGGATGTTGGTATGAGGCAGAACGAGAGCAAGACAGACATTACGAGAGCGAGACCCTGATTGGATGATGTTGCAAAAAATGTGCCTCGCGACCTGATTGGAGCACTGTGCCACTACGCTCTCTCAGCCACTACGGTAAAACACCCTCCCTCCTCCCTCGCTCCGGGGGGAAAAAGGCAGCGATTGAGCCTGAAAGACAGTCTGAATGAAATTGAATGTAACATTCCCAATTCTATGTATTACATTCTAAAAAACTAACAGCAACATTTTGGAAGGCTAAGCCACACAACTAGCTCGTTGTAATCTAACATCATGCTTCAAAAGATGGAGAACTGGCTGTGTTACGACGATGGCGGCGAGAAGAAGAAGGAAAGAAGGAAATCGAGTAGCAGCACGTAACCTTGGCATCAGGGTGTTGACACAGAGAGCAGACGGCCGAGGTGCCGTTCAGATCCGACTGAAGGCTCAAGTTTGCCAGTGGATCCTGACAGCGTGGAGGAGTGTCAAAACATCCACGATCACCAACGGGTTCCGAAAGGCTGGACTGCTGCGTGATGAAGAGGAGGACGCCGCCAGCTGAGGGCCTTCAGAGGCTGTTCGATTCCGACAGTGACGAAGAGGAGTTTGTTGGTTTTGAGAGCGACAACGAAGGAGAGAGGAGAGTGGCTGACGAAGCCACCCTGAGCCTGTTCGTTTCCGACACTGAAGATGAGGACTTTGGTGGTTTTAGTACGCAGGAAGAAGACGAAGATGAGGATTAATGACTTGACTTTTCTGGTTACAGCCGTGTACTGCACCTTAGCCTAAAAGATGAAGACGAGGATTAATGACTTTTCTGGTAGGCTGATTACCGTATATTTTAAGCAGCCGTGTTACTGCAACTTTAGGCTTACGCGCTTACTGTCGTGTTACAGGCACTTTATTTTGCACTTTAAAAAAAACACATTTAATTTAGCCATTGATATTGCCTCGTCAAGCGCTGTAAGCTTTGTTTTTTGTTATGGTACTACTGTAGGCTATAATGTAGATCAGTGGTTTTCAACCTTTTTCATGCCAAGGACCCCTAAATTTACACAGCACAGTACATGTTCTGTAGCTACTATTTCACTAAATGGTAACACTTGAATACGTTATGCAAATATGCAACTTGTTTTGTTGAAATGTTAATAAATGGGAGCTTCCCCAAACAGCCATCTCTTTTCCGACAATCCCCTCTGTGCACGAACCCTTACATATGGTAATTAAACATCAAAACACCCGCGGCTTATAGACCGGTGCGGCTTATATAAGAAAAAAATAGTCAACTTTGAAGGTGCGGCTTATACACCGGTGCGCCTTATAGTCCGGAATTTACGGTAATTGATCAGGAGGGAAATGACTCATCAGTTGAGTGAAGAATGCATTTTGTCTTCTGACTGGAACGACCCCAACTGTTTATCTACAATTGGTTAATGGAAGAGAGATAGAATAGAAGAGAGGCCATCTATACAGCCAGCCCTAATGCAGCGTACAGTAAAAAGTGTGATACTACAAGCTATGATGCTGTGACATGGGAACAAATGCCAACTGATTAGCAAATGGGCTAATAAAGAAATAGCCTCTATGATCCAAGACATTAGCCCTGTTCTGAATCGGTCCCTATGACAGAAATAGTGGACTATTTAGTGTGTTCGCCATTTTGTACTAGTGTCTGAATTCTCAACTGTTAATTTGATTCACTATATAGTCCACTATAAAATACCCATAATGCACAGCGATTTCTAGTGAACAGTGAATGTATCCTACATGTTCGCCAGTATACCACAATGCAATGTGGTTTTTACCGAAGGAGAAGAAGAAAGTCGCTTGCTCACAAGCTAACAAGCTCGTGAGCTACTTGACCAGCACAGCTTAGTATTGGGAGACAGCACCATAGTTGACAAAACCACACATGCACATAATTAGAATTTCAACAATTTATTTAGGATTTAGCAGTCAAAACATGCAACATCAATACTACCTGAGGACATTTCAGTCTGCTCGTGAGCTCAGTTGTTTATGTGATACTGGGCGCAGATTGCTTGCGTCACATGAATACCCGGCGCATCTTCTGACGCAATGATCTTCAGAAAAGAAATCAGTGTGTCCGATTCCCCATATAGTTCACTATATGATAAACACTGCATATAGTTCACTATATGATAAACATTACATATAGTTCACTATATGATAAACATTACATATAGTTCACTATATGATAAACATTACATATAGTTCACTATATGATAAACACTACATATAGTTCACTATATGATAAACACTGCATATAGTTCACTATATGATAAACACTGCATATAGTTCACTATATGATAATACACACTGCATATAGTTCACTATATGATAAACACTGCATATAGTTCACTATATGATCAACACTACAGTTCACTATATGATCAACACTACATATAGTTCACTATATGATCAACACTACATATAGTTCACTATATGATCAACACTACATATAGTTCACTATATGATCAACACTACATATAGTTCACTATATGATAAACATTACATATAGTTCACTATCATCAACTCTTTATTGACAGACACATAAGGTCCAATAGGAAGACACACAAGCAAAAACACTACATTAAAAATAAAAAATAAAGCAATGAGAACACTAAAGTAAGGCACTATATGATAAACACTACATATAGTTCACTATATGATCAACACTACAGTTCACTATATGATCAACACTACATATAGTTAACTATATGATAAACATTACATATAGTTCACTATCATCAACTCTTTATTGACAGACACATAAGGTCCAATAGGAAGACACACAAGCAAAAACACTACATTAAAAAAAAAAGAAAAAAAAAAGCAATGAGAACACTAAAGTAAGGCACTATATGATAAACACTACATATAGTTCACTATATGATCAACACTACAGTTCACTATATGATCAACACTACATATAGTTCACTATATGATAAACATTACATATAGTTCACTATCATCAACTCTTTATTGACAGACACATAAGGTCCAATAGGAAGACACACAAGCAAAAACACTACATTAAAAAAAAAAGCAATGAGAACACTAAAGTAAGGCACTATATGATAAACACTACATATAGTTCACTATATGATCAACACTACAGTTCACTATATGATCAACACTACATATAGTTCACTATACATATAGTTCACTATATGATCAACACTACATATAGTTCACTATATGATAAACATTACATATAGTTCACTATATGATAAACACTACATATAGTTCACTATATGATAAACATTACATATAGTTCACTATATGATAAACATTACATATAGTTCACTATATGATAAACACTACATATAGTTCACTATATGATAAACATTACATATAGTTCACTATATGATAAACACTACATATAGTTCTCTATGTGATCAACATTATATGGGGAACAGTGAATGAGTGAACCGTTCCGAACACGGCTATTGTCTCTCTGTGCGAATGCTATCCAGTCACTAAGAGTAGGCCACTTCATTATATAGGCAGGCTGTTCCTACTAAAACACTCTACTTTCACATCGGAAACCGCCGTTCACATCCCGGCGTGTTCAAAGTCTACCGGAGATCACATTTAACGTTTTTGTTTTTGAAACCTAAAGCGTAACCCTAACCTTCACCACATTGTTTTACTTGCATAAACATAATCTTCTGGACGTAATTAAATGTTTTCAAATCTGTCGTTTTGCAGGGGCTTTTATTAAAGCTATAAGCTCCATCAATGCATAGTTCTGGTTAGGAATAGTTGCTTTTCACTGGCTCTCCTCCTTCGTCTTGTGCTGGTAGCTCAACCCAGCCAAGTCCAAGAAAATATGGATACTACAAAATTGTGCGACCGTTGCCACTACTCCCTCCAGACAGAAATCAGCCTTTCCCTCGTCTCTGTCGGGCAGACGGGCACTGTATTCACAATGCTTTTTTATTGTCACTCCGTTGTACAAGTACGCACGTGTGAAATTCTCAAGCTAAGGGGCTCCATTACATATTTGCCCATGCAGCTGTGTGTGTGTCAACAGAAAGCTGAGCCAAAGGCCATGCAGTGTGTTAGCATACAGTAGGAAAAGGATCTGTGTCTACATCACAGTCCATATGGCAGATCCATTTCACTGGAGTCTGATGTTTTCCCTGGGCCCCGTGTTCATAAATGCTGCTTTGCTCAAAGTGGAGGCATGTTTCCCCTCCAGTTTCCTGTAGAGCGATAGCATAATCTAGACTGCTGTTGCTAGGCTGTGTTGCTAGGCAACTGTTATCTACTATTATGGGATTCGGTGGGGATCACTGGGGAAGTTACCAGGCCTATTAAAGTTCAGCCTTCTCGCAGTCATTCCCAAACTTTTGTTCTGGAGACCCACTTTTTAAAAATGACAAACCATCGTGACCCAATTCACCACAGGCCCTACATGTACAAATGGTGAGAAGAGTGAATTTGT
The DNA here is from genome assembly GCF_964638095.1 of Poromitra crassiceps. Taxonomy (NCBI): domain Eukaryota; kingdom Metazoa; phylum Chordata; class Actinopteri; order Beryciformes; family Melamphaidae; genus Poromitra; species Poromitra crassiceps. The sequence goes on from NC_139624.1 coordinate 42,415,295, forward strand.
ACATAAATGAAAGTTTGTGATCATTTTGACTGCTGTTTCAGCATCAGCTTATATGATCTTTTATAGGTAAAGCAGCCATTTCAAAGTGATATACGTTTGATACATTAAATCACAACTGTTTTATGCACGTGCTATTGAAAACATATACACATATTAAATACTTTATAAATAAGACCAAATAAATGCATTCAGGTGGAGTTCCTCTCATCAGTAAAATAATACACATTTTAAATAAAAGACTATGGAAGAAATTCTGCAAATGTATTTGGCGCCCCAAATAAAATCTGCGACCCACCTGTGGGTCCTGAGCCAGTCTTTGGGAAACACTGTTGTATGGTGTCATTCAAGTTACAAGATACTGCAGGAGTGTCAACAAATGCGGCTGCAAGTCAACGGCTGCTGCCCCACAACACATTTATTCTATGCACATTATGTCCGCACAAACACACAATACAAGGTCATCAACCATACCATACCCATGTGAGAGGTTTTGTTTAGCTGTTGACAATGCAAAGGTACAGAGGCCCGCAAGGGTCAAGAGGACTGCCAGGTGCTAATTGAGGGCTCAGCTATTTATACAACAGTGACATCTACCATGTTCCTTGAACTGTCCTGTACACACACACACACATACACACACACACACACACACACACACACACACACACACACACACAAGAGCGCACGTACTCAAGTGCAAGCATAGTACAAGCAGGCATGGATGCAGGGACACAAGCATGCAGGCCAGGGACAAACGTGCATGTAGGAGCACATAAACAGGCACACACACATCTCTCTCTCTCTCGCTCGCTCACTCTGTGTACACCTCTGTCAGTCTGCTATCGATTGATCGTTTCCCTCCTTCTCAGTCTCTCCAGAGGTGAGTGGCCGACCTTCCCAGCCCATCCATTAAAAGTATTACTGTTCAATCTAATCTAACACACTACACAGGACTATCCACCCATAGGTGACACACACACACACACACACACACACACACACACACACACACACACACACACGCACACACACGCACAGACACACCACCATTATCATAATCAAAATGGGCACTCTTGTCTCAATGTCAACAGCAGTGGGCTTCTGTAGGCTGGGTAAGGAGATGATGGATGCCAATCAGAAGCAAATCTGCTTGCCTATGTATATAATGAGTGTGAATAAAGAAGCTGTGATGTGTGAATAGCTGTCCCTACATTCTCTATCTGCAGGAGAAACACACATCAGGGTCATTGATGCTCTGTGTGGCTGTGAGATCTTCCTTATGGCCCCCCCACTTTGACACAAATCAAATGAATTGTGTCATATACTTGGAGACTGTGACATGTAACATGTTAATGTGTGGATGGTAGGTGGGTCTGTGTGGGTGAAGGTTTCCACGTGCATGTAAGTGTGTTTTCCATCTTTCAAAGGCTAATGTCAGAATTCATATCACTGTCAGTGGATTTGTTTTCTGTGTACACGCTGACTGGTGTCCAATATGCATCTGTAGTGCTCAGCCACCAATGTCATGAGTCTGTTTCTGTTTAAATTTTGCTAACAGGCTAACAGCTGGACATAGTCCTTAACATCTGGAGCATATTTCTTGATCCTTGGGCCCAGACATCTTATTACAAATTCATTGAAAAACAACAAAATTCAGTCCTGCCATTCCTGTAAAGTGTGAAGTTTGAAGATTTTTGCAGGCCACCAATAAATTATTGGGACTGTGCAAGTAAAAAAAAATCTATAAACCTAACCTTGTAAAATTCAGCAGACTTATTACATTTGTTTAGGGTAACTGTGTGTGTGTGTCTGTGTGCCTCTGCAGTTTCATGCAGAGGTGGTGAATCACATGCATTGTAGTACGGGAAGTGCTTTTACAGTAGATGAGCACCTATAAAGACAATTGTGTGTGTGTGTGTGTGTGTGTGCGTGTGTGTGTGTGTGTGTGTGTGTGTGTGTGTGTGTGTGCGCGCGCGCGCGCCTGTGTCCAGGTGATGAATGGCCCCGGGGGCTATCGGGGCCTGAGTGGAGGAGAGCGTCTATAAAAACTGTCCACCCGCCTTTCCCTCTCTCCCTCCTCCTCCATTCTTCCATCTTTCTCTACATCACTCCCCCCCTCTGTTTTTCTACCTCTTCGTTTATTTGTCCATGTCATCAACCCCCCCTCTATCCCTCTCTCTATACCCCCTCTATCCCTCTCTCTATACCCCCTCTATCCCTCTCTCTATACCCCCTCTATCCCTCTCTCTATACCCCCTCTATCCCTCTCTCTATACCCCCTCTATCCCTCTCTCTATACCCCCTCTATCCCTCTCTCTATACCCCCTCTAACCCTCTCTCTATACCCCCTCTAACCCTCTCTCTATACCCCCTCTATCCCTCTCTCTATACCCCCTCTAACCCTCTCTCTATACCCCCTATATCCCTCTCTCTATACCCCCTCTAACCCTCTCTCTATACCCCCTCTAACCCTCTCTCTATACCCCCTCTATCCCTCTATACCCCCTCTAACCCTCTCTCTATACCCCCTCTATCCCTCTCTCTATACCCCCTCTATCCCTCTCTCTATACCCCCTCTAACCCTCTCTCTATACCCCCTCTATCCCTCTCTCTATACCCCCTCTAACCCTCTCTCTATACCCCCTCTATCCCTCTCTCTATACCCCCTCTAACCCTCTCTCTATACCCCCTCTATCCCTCTCTCTATACCCCCTCTATCCCTCTCTCTATACTCCCTCTATCCCTCTCTCTATACCCCCTCTATCCCTCTCTCTATACCCCCCTCTATCCCTCTCTCTATACCCCCTCTAACCCTCTCTCTATACCCCCTCTAACCCTCTCTCTATACCACCCTCTATCCCTCTCTCTATACCCCCTCTAACCCTCTCTCTATACCCCCTCTAACCCTCTCTCTATACCCCCTCTATCCCTCTCTCTATACCCCCTCTAACCCTCTCTCTATACCCACTCTATCCCTCTCTCTATACCCCCTCTATCCCTCTCTCTATACCGCCTCTATCCCTCTCTCTATACCCCCTCTATCCCTCTCTCTATACCCCCTCTATCCCTCTCTCTATACCCCCTCTAACCCTCTCTCTATACCCCCTCTATCCCTCTCTCTGTACCCCCTCTATCCCTCTCTCTATACCCCCTCTAACCCTCTCTCTATACCCCCTCTATCCCTCTCTCTATACCCCCTCTATCCCTCTCTCTATACCCCCTCTATCCCTCTCTCTATACCCCCTCTAACCCTCTCTCTATACCCCCTCTAACCCTCTCTCTATACCCCCTCTATCCCTCTCTCTATTCACCTTATTCTTTGCCCACACATGGACGCTTCCGCATTACGTCATTTTGTAATAGTATTTCCGTTTTGACTTGCCAAAAACTCCGCAGGCAAGATGGCTGCGCACACTCCGCTCCCAAAGTGACAAAATTACTCCCCCATAAACTAACATATCTTGGCCAATACGTATGTAACATACAAAATAAAACAACCCGTAATATCTTAATTTTATGTAGAATGCAGAGGACATGTAACTGTTTAGTTAAACTTGCATTCCAGGAATATTGTGCTCTTAAGGTGACGTTAGTGGAGTGGACGTTAGGTTGCGCACCTATGTTAGGTTGCGTAACCTATGTGCGATTCGAAATAACGCATCCGAGATAGAAACGTTATGAATATGGCCACGTTATAAACAACAAACTAACGCTGGTGATCCGTATGGAATCAGTGTTACTCGAAATGGTTAACGGTTATATCAATTTGGTCATTCAGTGGCATTTTACTGCCATATAACATAACTAACTAGTGGCTAATATTATTAGCCACTAGTGGCCTTCGCAACTAGCACTGAACCGGAAGAACAAATACGTTTGCGTTGAACGCGGAAGAGAGAAAAAGTGGGCGTGGTGAATAAGGTGAATACCCCCTCTATCCCTCTCTCTATACCCCCTCTATCCCTCTCTCTATACCCCCTCTATCCCTCTCTCTATACCCCCTCTATCCCTCTCTCTATACCCCCTCTATCCCTCTCTCTATACCCCCTCTAACCCTCTCTCTATACCCCCTCTATCCCTCTCTCTATACCCCCTCTAACCCTCTCTCTATACCCCCTCTATCCCTCTCTCTATACCCCCTCTATCCCTCTCTCTATACCCCCTCTATCCCTCTCTCTATACCCCCTCTATCCCTCTCTCTATACCCCCTCTATCCCTCTCTCTATACCCCCTCTAACCCTCTCTCTATACCCCCTCTATCCCTCTCTCTATACCCCCTCTAACCCTCTCTCTATACCCCCTCTATCCCTCTCTCTATACCCCCTCTATCCCTCTCTCTATACCCCCTCTATCCCTCTCTCTATACCCCCCTCTATCCCTCTCTCTATACCCCCTCTATCCCTCTCTCTATACCCCCTCTATCCCTCTCTCTATACCCCCTCTATCCCTCTATACCCCCTCTATCCCTCTCTCTATACCCCCTCTATCCCTCTCTCTATACCCCCTCTATCCCTCTCTCTATACCCCCCTCTATCCCTCTCTCTATACCCCCTCTATCCCTCTCTCTATACCCCCTCTATCCCTCTCTCTATACCCCCTCTATCCCTCTCTCTATACCCCCTCTATCCCTCTATACCCCCTCTATCCCTCTCTCTATACCTCCTCTATCCCTCTATACCCCCTCTATCCCTCTCTCTATACCCCCTCTATCCCTCTCTCTATACCCCCTCTAACCCTCTCTCTATACCCCCTCTATCCCTCTCTCTATACCCCCTCTATCCCTCTCTCTATACCCCCTCTATCCCTCTCTCTATACCCCCTCTATCCCTCTCTCTATACCCCCTCTATCCCTCTCTCTATACCCCCTCTATCCCTCTATACCCCCTCTATCCCTCTCTCTATACCCCCTCCTCTTCTCTCTGTCCTGCTTCAGGACATAGCTCTGGGCACAAACAAATGAGTGCATATTATTTCATGGGACAGCGACTTCAAAGTTCCCCTCTGTTTGTGACAATTAGCAAAGCAAAGACCTGAGGGGGCAATGAAGAGGGAGCAGGTAGAGACAGGAATAGAGAAGGATGGCGGGGTGGAGTAGAGGAGTGGGTGAGAAGGAGGAGTGCAGAAAGGGAGAGGGTGAGAAGAAGGAGTGCAGAGAGGGAGAGGGTGAGAAGGAGGAGTGTGGAGAGGCAGAGGGTGAGAAGGAGGAGTGTGGAGAGGCAGAGGGTGAGAAGGAGGAGTGTGGAGAGGCAGAGGGTGAGAAGGAGGAGTGCAGAGAGGCAGAGGGTGAGAAGGAGGAGTGTGGAGAGGCAGAGGGTGAGAAGGAGGAGTGCAGAGAGGCAGAGGGTGAGAAGGAGGAGTGCAAAGAGGCAGAGGGTGAGAAGGAGGAGTGCAGAGAGGCAGAGGGTGAGAAGGAGGAGTGTGGAGAGGCAGAGGGTGAGAAGGAGGAGTGTGGAGAGGCAGAGGGTGAGAAGGAGGAGTGCAGAGAGGCAGAGGGTGAGAAGGACGAGTGTGGAGAGGGTGAGAAGGAGGAGTGCAGAGAGGCAGAGGGTGAGAAGGAGTGCAGAGAGGCAGAGGGTGAGAAGGACGAGTGTGGAGAGGGTGAGAAGGAGGAGTGCAGAGAGGCAGAGGGTGAGAAGGAGGAGTGCAGAGAGGCAGAGGGTGAGAAGGAGGAGTGCAAAGAGGCAGAGGGTGAGAAGGAGGAGTGCAGAGAGGCAGAGGGTGAGAAGGAGGAGTGCAGAGGGTGAGAAGGAGGAGTGCAGAGAGGCAGAGGGTGAGAAGGAGGAGTGCAGAGAGGCAGAGGGTGCAGGAGGAGTACAGAGAGGGAGATGGTGAGAAGATTTTTTTTGTCTTTTTTCTGCACCACTGCCACCATGGAGTTTCCACCATTATGGCTGTTAAACCCCTCAGATCTCAGCCAGCCTACACATACACACACACACACACACACACACACACACACACACACACACACACACACACACACACACACACACACACACACACACACACACACCACCCAGCACCCTGCCTTTATATCATGGTGTCTCGCCCTTGTTTGTGCCAACTACCCCTTACTGTGCCAACTAACAACCTCCCTGCACCCCCCCCCCCCCCACACACACACACACAAACCAGCCGAGATGAAAAGACGGAGGATCACACAACCGCTAAACTTTGATCAATCTGGCAACAAGTGTAAATAGGATCATTAATAGGGATTTAGCAGGGTGCAGCCGTCTGCGATTAGACGTACGCTAAACACATGGTCGCTTTTCTCACTCTGTAGTCTTTTAAAAGGCAGTGTGGATTGCTGTGCACACACACACACACACACACACACACACACACACACACACACACACACACACACACACACAAAAACAGTCCGTTTTCTGTTTCCAAAGATGAGCTGTAGCATGAAAACAGAGTAGCGACAGAGCCTTTAATTGGGGTGTAATCTGAAAAGTGTAATTTTGCCTTGAGCCAGTAGTGAGATCTGACAGCAAGAGTGGGAGGAGTGGGGGGGGGGGGGGGGGGGGGGGGGATTACTGGGATATTCTGGGGGATTCTGTGACACAGCTTGTGAGGGAAAATGAGTTGGAGGCAGAGACACACACACACACACACACACACACACACACACACACAGAGCAAACTTCATATCGTTTCCCAGTATTACATAATGTGTCACTCAAGGTTTCCTCTGTTCCCTGTCTAATTCTCTCATACCAACCCCTCCTCAGATTACAGCCATTCGATCTCATTCTAAACTGGCCTCAAATCCAATTCAAATCCACCAATCAGTCAGTCTCCCCCTCCCTAAACTCCTTAGATTGCTATTGCCAAAACCTTATTACATCACTGTTATAAGCCACAAAACCCACTGCTCCTGTATTACATCACTGTTATAAGCCACAAAACCCACTGCTCCTGTATTACATCACTGTTATAAGCCACAAAACCCACTGCTCCTGTATTACATCACTGTTATAAGCCACAAAACCCACTGCTCCTGTATTACATCACTGTTATAAGCCACAAAACCCACTGCTCCTGTATTACATCACTGTTATAAGCCACAAAACCCACTGCTCCTGTATTACATCACTGTTATAAGCCACAAAACCCACTGCTCCTGTATTACATCACTGTTATAAGCCACAAAACCCACTGCTCCTGTATTACATCACTGTTATAAGCCACAAAACCCACTGCTCCTGTATTACATCACTGTTATAAGCCACAAAACCCACTGCTCCTGTATTACATCACTGTTATAAGCCACAAAACCCACTGCTCCTGTATTACATCACTGTTATAAGCCACAAAACCCACTGCTCCTGTATTACATCACTGTTATAAGCCACAAAACCCACTGCTCCTGTATTACATCACTGTTATAAGCCACATACTGTAACCCACTGCTCATGTATTACATCACTGTTATAAGCCACAAAACCCACTGCTCCTGTATTACATCACTGTTATAAGCCACATACTGTAACCCACTGCTCATGTATTACATCACTGTTATAAGCCACAAAACCCACTGCTCCTGTATTACATCACTGTTATAAGCCACAAAACCCACTGCTCCTGTATTACATCACTGTTATAAGCCACATACTGTAACCCACTGCTCATGTATTACATCACTGTTATAAGCCACAAAACCCACTGCTCCTGTATTACATCACTGTTATAAGCCACATACTGTAACCCACTGCTCATGTATTACATCACTGTTATAAGCCACAAAACCCACTGCTCCTGTATTACATCACTGTTATAAGCCACAAAACCCACTGCTCCTGTATTACATCACTGTTATAAGCCACAAAACCCACTGCTCCTGTATTACATCACTGTTATAAGCCACAAAACCCACTGCTCCTGTATTACATCACTGTTATAAGCCACATACTGTAACCCACTGCTCATGTATTACATCACTGTTATAAGCCACATACTGTATTACATCACTGTTATAAGCCACATACTGTAACCCACTGCTCATGTATTACATCACTGTTATAAGCCACATACTGTAACCCACTGCTCCTGTATTACATCACTGTTATAAGCCACAAAACCCACTGCTCCTGTATTACATCACTGTTATAAGCCACAAAACCCACTGCTCCTGTATTACATCACTGTTATAAGCCACAAAACCCACTGCTCCTGTATTACATCACTGTTATAAGCCACATACTGTAACCCACTGCTCATGTATTACATCACTGTTATAAGCCACATACTGTATTACATCACTGTTATAAGCCACATACTGTAACCCACTGCTCATGTATTACATCACTGTTATAAGCCACATACTGTAACCCACTGCTCATGTATTACATCACTGTTATAAGCCACATACTGTAACCCACTGCTCCGGTAGCCTTTCAGCTGCAAGCCTCTTCTCTATGGAAATGATCTCATGAGTTTGAAGCAGACCTCCAGCCAAGCCAAAGCAGGCACAATCTGGCCGCAGGTGCTTTTTTGATGCCCCTCTTCAGAATCCAAGGGTCCAAGACCAGAAAGCATGGTTTACTTTGAGGAAGACCAGAAAGCATGGTTTACCTTGAGGAAGAACAGACAGCATGGTTTACCTTGAGGAAGAACAGACAGCATGGTTTACCTTGAGGAAGACCAGAAAGCATGGTTTACCTTGAGGAAGAACAGAAAGCATGGTTTACCTTGAGGAAGAACAGAAAGCATGGTTTTTACCTTGAGGAAGAACAGACAGCATGGTTTACCTTGAGGAAGAACAGACAGCATGGTTTACCTTGAGGAAGAACAGAAAGCATGGTTTACCTTGAGGAAGAACAGAGAGCATGGTTTACCTTGAGGAAGAACAGACAGCATGGTTTACCTTGAGGAAGAACAGAAAGCATGGTTTTTACCTTGAGGAAGACCAGAAAGCATGGTTTACCTTGAGGAAGAACAGACAGCATGGTTTTTACCTTGAGGAAGAACAGACAGCATGGTTTACCTTGAGGAAGACCAGAAAGCATGGTTTACCTTGAGGAAGAACAGAAAGCATGGTTTACCTTGAGGAAGAACAGAAAGCATGGTTTTTACCTTGAGGAAGAACAGACAGCATGGTTTACCTTGAGGAAGAACAGACAGCATGGTTTACCTTGAGGAAGAACAGAAAGCATGGTTTACCTTGAGGAAGAACAGAAAGCATGGTTTACCTTGAGAAAGAACAGAAAGCATGGTTTTTACCTTGAGGAAGAACAGACAGCATGGTTTACCTTGAGGAAGACCAGAAAGCATGGTTTACCTTGAGGAAGAACAGACAGCATGGTTTACCTTGAGGAAGACCAGAAAGCATGGTTTACCTTGAGGAAGAACAGACAGCATGGTTTACCTTGAGGAAGAACAGAAAGCATGGTTTTTACCTTGAGGAAGACCAGAAAGCATGGTTTACCTTGAGGAAGAACAGACAGCATGGTTTTTACCTTGAGGAAGAACAGACAGCATGGTTTACCTTGAGGAAGAACAGAAAGCATGGTTTTTACCTTGAGGAAGACCAGAAAGCATGGTTTACCTTGAGGAAGAACAGACAGCACAACCCGATCTCCAAAAAAATTGTAAAATAGCAACGTTTGTGGACAAACGTTGGTATTTTACAATGTCGGCTAAGAAATTGTAAAATGGGAACGTACGTGTCTACAGCGGTGGGCGTGGTTTGGGCGTGTTTTATGGAGATTTTCTGTTTCTAACCCCTCCCCCTACTCTAATCCTAACCCTAAAATCTCAGAACGTTACTATTTTACAATTTTCGAGCCGAAATTGTAAAATAGCAACGTTGGTCCATATCGTTGGTATTATACAATTTTCTGTGAGACTGTGTTGGACAGCATGGTTTACCTTGAGGAAGACCAGAAAGCATGGTTTACCTTGAGGAAGAACAGAAAGCATGGTTTTTACCTTGAGGAAGAACAGACAGCATGGTTTACCTTGAGGAAGAACAGACAGCATGGTTTTTACCTTGAGGAAGAACAGACAGCATGGTTTACCTTGAGGAAGAACAGAAAGCATGGTTTTTACCTTGAGGAAGACCAGAAAGCATGGTTTACCTTGAGGAAGAACAGACAGCATGGGTTACCTTGAGGAAGAACAGACAGCATGGTTTACCTTGAGGAAGAACAGAAAGCATGGTTTACCTTGAGGAAGACCAGACAGCATGGTTTACCTTGAGGAAGAACAGACAGCATGGTTTACCTTGAGGAAGAACAGACAGCATGGTTTACCTTGAGGAAGACCAGACAGCATGGTTTAGGTTGAGGAAGACCAGACAGCATGGTTTACCTTGAGGAAGAACAGACAGCATGGTTTACCTTGAGGAAGAACAGAAAGCATGGTTTTTACCTTGAGGAAGGAATGAGAGTTTGATTTCCAAATAAAGTGTAACAAGCTCACGTCCCTGTGAATGTGTTGTCTGTATACATACCCATGTCCCACCCGCCACACTATTGCCCTAATCCGGGTCCATATCCTACCTTGTTTTTCCACCACCCTCTTTTTTGTGGGGTTAATTTTGTTTGTCTTTTGTTTGTCGTGATTGTAAAGCATTTGGTTTTAGAAAAGTGCCATCCAAATTAAGTTGTGTGGTATTGAATGGCAATGTACATATCAATCACAATGGAGACATAATATGGATTTGCAGTGGCTCTGCTATTCTGTGATAACATTATCTTTATTCATTGGCTTCATTGGGCTTCCCTTCTGTGTTAAGGTCAATTATGAAGAGCATGTGTTTATCCAGACAAGGTCATGTGGAATCAGTCTTTTGTTGCACTTTTCAAAATGGCTCTGACCTCCACCCTCACCTTAACCCCCGACCCCTAACCCCTGACCCCCCCTCATTGTGGAAGGGAAAGGGAGAGGGGAGGCGCAGCTGTTCTTACTCCTTTTAATGGCCTACTTAGGCTTTACAAGTCTGAGCTCGTGTCTTTTGGTGTCTCCTTCTCTTTCCTTTTCACTTCCCCCTTCTCTTTTTGCCCCACCTTTTGCCCGCCCCCCCTTTCAAATAAAATGAGGCTGTCAGGTGACATCTCACACACACACACACACACACACACACACACACACACACACACACTCACACTCACACTCACACACACATGAGGCTGCCAGGTGACATTTCGCTTTTTGGACGGCAAGCCATGCTCAATTATTCATTCTTCATTCCCCATAGCTAGAACACACACACACACACACTTACACACGCGCGCACACACACACACACGCACACACACACACACACACACACACACACACGCACGCACGCATGCACGCGCACACACACACACACACACACACACACACACACACTGTTTTGTGTGTGTGCGTGTGTGTCAGTGTTATTTTGGGGGGTTTGTTTTAAGAAGGAGAACAGGCCGTTTTATTATAGAAAGTGCAATACACAAGTGAGAGACCATTATTGGAGATGAAGTGATCTCTCTCTCTGTCTACTCTCTCTCCCTCCCTCCCTCCCTCCCTCCTTCCTCTCCTCTCTTAGTGCTGCTCTCTCACATTATGACACTTCCTTTTCCTCTGCATTCGGGGTTCTGTTTAATACTCTCTGATATTTTCCTCTCTTCTATGTCTTCCTCAATCTACAACAAACCTATCAATTTAAAAGTCGGGCACATTACCGTGGAAACAATTAGGCTTAGCCCAAAATCACAAATCAGAATGAGGGGGTCCCCGGTATATTTTCTATCGTGTAAGGGGTCCTTGGCTGAAAAACATTTGAGAACCTCTGCACTAGAGAATAGGCTACATCTCCCTCGTCTCTCAACCCATTGAAGTGTTCTCATTTGTCATTCATCTGTTTTTCTTCTCTAATCCATGCATCTCCATCCTCTCCTCATGTCTCAGTCATGTGTTTGTGCTAACAGTGTGACAGTGTGACAGTGCTTCAGTCATGTGTTTGTGCTAACAGTGTGACAGTGTGACAGTGCTTCAGTCATGTGTTTGTGCTAACAGTGTGACAGTGTGACAGTGCTTCAGTCATGTGTTTGTGCTAACAGTGTGACAGTGTGACAGTGCTTCAGTCATGTGTTTGTGCTAACAGTGTGACAGTGTGACAGTGCTTCAGTCATGTGTTTGTGCTAACAGTGTGACAGTGTGACAGTGCTTCAGTCATGTGTTTGTGCTAACAGTGTGACAGTGTGACAGTGCTTCAGTCATGTGTTTGTGCTAACAGTGTGACAGTGTGACAGTGCTTCAGTCATGTGTTTGTGCTAACAGTGTGACAGTGTGACAGTGCTTCAGTCATGTGTTTGTGCTAACAGTGTGACAGTGTGACAGTGCTTCAGTCATGTGTTTGTGCTAACAGTGTGACAGTGTGACAGTGCTTCAGTCATGTGTTTGTGCTAACAGTGTGACAGTGTGACAGTGCTTCAGTCATGTGTTTGTGCTAACAGTGTGACAGTGTGACAGTGCTTCAGTCATGTGTTTGTGCTAACAGTGTGACAGTGTGACAGTGCTTCAGTCATGTGTTTGTGCTAACAGTGTGACAGTGTGACAGTGCTTCAGTCATGTGTTTGTGCTAACAGTGTGACAGTGTGACAGTGCTTCAGTCATGTGTTTGTCCTAACAGTGTGACAGTGTGACAGTGCTTCAGTCATGTGTTTGTGCTAACAGTGTGACAGTGTGACAGTGCTTCAGTCATGTGTTTGTCCTAACAGTGTGACAGTGTGACAGTGCTTCAGTCATGTGTTTGTGCTAACAGTGTGACAGTGTGACAGTGCTTCAGTCATGTGTTTGTGCTAACAGTGTGACAGTGTGACAGTGCTTCAGTCATGTGTTTGTGCTAACAGTGTGACAGTGTGACAGTGCTTCAGTCATGTGTTTGTCCTAACAGTGTGACAGTGCTCCTTACTGAGCCCATAGTGAATAATTCAGTCAACAGGGCACGAGGCTGCTCCCTTATGTCATGTGAAATTATAAGTCACACCATCCACAGACACGTGGATACAGAACAGAAAGAATCAGACCGACTGTTCTCCAGACGCGTGCTAGAAACTTTGAAGTGGAGCAGTTAAATAGTAGGTTAATAGGCTATTTGCAAATACTTTCAGTGTGAAATGAGTGTAAAGTCAGACCCTGTGGCTCGAGGTAAAAATACACTTGTGTTTACCTCATTGCCTCATTTGGTGCTGGATTCAAAAGTGAGCAGTTCAAAGCCTAGGCTGCTCAACTCATTTCCCTCCCTCAATATTCTGCTCACACAACTGAGCATTCAGTGTCTTGTGACTGCAGCTTCATTCAAACAGTGGGCTAGCATAAGCATCCAGCATCAACACATCATACTAGCATAAGCATCCAGCATCAACACATCATACTAACATAAGCATCCAGCATCAACACATCATACTAACATAAGCATCCAGCATCAACACATCATACTAGCATAAACATCCAACATCAACACATCATACTAGCATAAGCATCCAGCATCAACACATCATACTAACATAAGCATCCAGCATCAACACATCATACTAACATAAGCATCCAGCATCAACACATCATACTAACATAAGCATCCAGCATCAACACATCATACTAGCATAAACATCCAACATCAACACATCATACTAACATAAGCATCCAGCATCAACACATCATACTAACATAAGCATCCAGCATCAACACATCATACTAACATAAACATCCAGCATCAACACATCATACTAACATAAACATCCAGCATCAACACATCATACTAGCATAAACATCCAGCATCAACACATCATACTAACATAAACATCCAGCATCAACACATCATACTAGCATAAACATCCAGCATCAACACATCATACTAACATAAACATCCAACATCAACACATCATACTAACATAAACATCCAACATCAACACATCATACTAACATAAACATCCAGCATCAACACATCATACTAACATAAACATCCAGCATCAACACATCATACTAACATAAACATCCAACATCAACACATCATACTAACATAAACATCCAGCATCAACACATCATACTAACATAAACATCCAACATCAACACATCATACTAACATAAACATCCAACATCAACACATCATACTAGCATAAACATCCAGCATCAACACATCATACTAACATAAACATCCAGCATCAACACATCATACTAACATAAACATCCAACATCAACACATCATACTAACATAAGCATCCAGCATCAACACATCATACTAACATAAACATCCAGCATCAACACATCATACTAACATAAACATCCAGCATCAACACATCATACTAACATAAACATCCAGCATCAACACATCATACTAACATAAACATCCAACATCAACACATCATACTAACATAAGCATCCAGCATCAACACATCATACTAACATAAACATCCAGCATCAACACATCATACTAACATAAACATCCAGCATCAACACATCATACTAACATAAACATCCAACATCAACACATCATACTAACATAAACATCCAGCATCAACACATCATACTAACATAAGCATCCAGCATCAACACATCATACTAACATAAACATCCAACATCAACACATCATACTAACATAAACATCCAGCATCAACACATCATACTAACATAAACATCCAACATCAACACATCATACTAACATAAACATCCAGCATCAACACATCATACTAACATAAACATCCAGCATCAACACATCATACTAACATAAACATCCAGCATCAACACATCATACTAACATAAACATCCAGCATCAACACATCATACTAACATAAACATCCAGCATCAACACATCATACTAACATAAACATCCAGCATCAACACATCATACTAACATAAACATCCAACATCAACACATCATACTAACATAAACATCCAACATCAACACATCATACTAACATAAACATCCAGCATCAACACATCATACTAACATAAACATCCAACATCAACACATCATACTAACATAAACATCCAACATCAACACATCATACTAACATAAACATCCAACATCAACACATCATACTAACATAAACATCCAACATCAACACATCATACTAACATAAACATCCAACATCAACACATCATACTAACATAAACATCCAGCATCAACACATCATACTAACATAAACATCCAGCATCAACACATCATACTAACATAAACATCCAGCATCAACACATCATACTAACATAAACATCCAACATCAACACATCATACTAACATAAACATCCAGCATCAACACATCATACTAACATAAACATCCAGCATCAACACATCATACTAACATAAACATCCAACATCAACACATCATACTAACATAAACATCCAGCATCAACACATCATACTAACATAAGCATCCAGCATCAACACATCATACTAACATAAACATCCAACATCAACACATCATACTAACATAAACATCCAACATCAACACATCATACTAACATAAGCATCCAGCATCAACACATCATACTAACATAAACATCCAGCATCAACACATCATACTAGCATAAACATCCAACATCAACACATCATACTAACATAAACATCCAGCATCAACACATCATACTAACATAAACATCCAACATCAACACATCATACTAACATAAGCATCCAGCATCAACACATCATACTAACATAAACATCCAGCATCAACACATCATACTAACATAAACATCCAGCATCAACACATCATACTAACATAAACATCCAGCATCAACACATCATACTAACATAAACATCCAGCATCAACACATCATACTAACATAAACATCCAGCATCAACACATCATACTAACATAAACATCCAGCATCAACACATCATACTAACATAAACATCCAACATCAACACATCATACTAACATAAACATCCAGCATCAACACATCATACTAACATAAACATCCAGCATCAACACATCATACTAACATAAACATCCAGCATCAACACATCATACTAACATAAACATCCAACATCAACACATCATACTAACATAAACATCCAGCATCAACACATCATACTAACATAAGCATCCAGCATCAACACATCATACTAACATAAACATCCAACATCAACACATCATACTAACATAAACATCCAACATCAACACATCATACTAACATAAGCATCCAGCATCAACACATCATACTAACATAAACATCCAACATCAACACATCATACTAACATAAACATCCAACATCAACACATCATACTAACATAAACATCCAGCATCAACACATCATACTAACATAAACATCCAGCATCAACACATCATACTAACATAAACATCCAGCATCAACACATCATACTAACATAAACATCCAACATCAACACATCATACTAACATAAACATCCAGCATCAACACATCATACTAACATAAACATCCAGCATCAACACATCATACTAACATAAACATCCAGCATCAACACATCATACTAACATAAACATCCAGCATCAACACATCATACTAACATAAACATCCAACATCAACACATCATACTAACATAAACATCCAACATCAACACATCATACTAACATAAACATCCAGCATCAACACATCATACTAACATAAACATCCAGCATCAACACATCATACTAACATAAACATCCAACATCAACACATCATACTAACATAAGCATCCAGCATCAACACATCATACTAACATAAACATCCAGCATCAACACATCATACTAGCATAAACATCCAACATCAACACATCATACTAACATAAGCATCCAGCATCAACACATCATACTAACATAAGCATCCAGCATCAACACATCATACTAACATAAACATCCAGCATCAACACATCATACTAACATAAACATCCAGCATCAACACATCATACTAACATAAACATCCAACATCAACACATCATACTAACATAAGCATCCAGCATCAACACATCATACTAACATAAGCATCCAGCATCAACACATCATACTAACATAAACATCCAGCATCAACACATCATACTAACATAAACATCCAGCATCAACACATCATACTAACATAAACATCCAACATCAACACATCATACTAACATAAACATCCAGCATCAACACATCATACTAACATAAACATCCAACATCAACACATCATACTAACATAAACATCCAACATCAACACATCATACTAACATAAACATCCAACATCAACACATCATACTAACATAAACATCCAGCATCAACACATCATACTAACATAAACATCCAACATCAACACATCATACTAACATAAGCATCCAGCATCAACACATCATACTAACATAAGCATCCAGCATCAACACATCATACTAACATAAACATCCAGCATCAACACATCATACTAACATAAACATCCAGCATCAACACATCATACTAACATAAACATCCAACATCAACACATCATACTAACATAAACATCCAGCATCAACACATCATACTAACATAAACATCCAGCATCAACACATCATACTAACATAAACATCCAACATCAACACATCATACTAACATAAACATCCAACATCAACACATCATACTAACATAAACATCCAGCATCAACACATCATACTAACATAAACATCCAGCATCAACACATCATACTAACATAAGCATCCAGCATCAACACATCATACTAACATAAACATCCAGCATCAACACATCATACTAACATAAACATCCAGCATCAACACATCATACTAACATAAACATCCAACATCAACACATCATACTAACATAAACATCCAGCATCAACACATCATACTAACATAAACATCCAACATCAACACATCATACTAACATAAGCATCCAGCATCAACACATCATACTAACATAAACATCCAGCATCAACACATCATACTAACATAAACATCCAGCATCAACACATCATACTAACATAAACATCCAGCATCAACACATCATACTAACATAAACATCCAGCATCAACACATCATACTAACATAAGCATCCAGCATCAACACATCATACTAACATAAACATCCAGCATCAACACATCATACTAACATAAACATCCAGCATCAACACATCATACTAACATAAACATCCAGCATCAACACATCATACTAACATAAACATCCAGCATCAACACATCATACTAACATAAGCATCCAGCATCAACACATCATACTAACATAAACATCCAGCATCAACACATCATACTAACATAAACATCCAGCATCAACACATCATACTAGCATAAACATCCAACATCAACACATCATACTAACATAAACATCCAGCATCAACACATCATACTAACATAAACATCCAGCATCAACACATCATACTAACATAAGCATCCAGCATCAACACATCATACTAACATAAACATCCAGCATCAACACATCATACTAACATAAACATCCAGCATCAACACATCATACTAACATAAGCATCCAGCATCAACACATCATACTAACATAAACATCCAGCATCAACACATCATACTAACATAAGCATCCAGCATCAACACATCATACTAACATAAACATCCAGCATCAACACATCATACTAACATAAACATCCAGCATCAACACATCATACTAACATAAACATCCAGCATCAACACATCATACTAACATAAACATCCAGCATCAACACATCATACTAACATAAACATCCAGCATCAACACATCATACTAGCATAAACATCCAACATCAACACATCATACTAACATAAACATCCAGCATCAACACATCATACTAACATAAACATCCAGCATCAACACATCATACTAACATAAGCATCCAGCATCAACACATCATACTAACATAAACATCCAGCATCAACACATCATACTAACATAAACATCCAACATCAACACATCATACTAACATAAGCATCCAGCATCAACACATCATACTAACATAAACATCCAGCATCAACACATCATACTAACATAAACATCCAGCATCAACACATCATACTAACATAAACATCCAACATCAACACATCATACTAACATAAACATCCAGCATCAACACATCATACTAACATAAACATCCAGCATCAACACATCATACTAACATAAACATCCAGCATCAACACATCATACTAACATAAACATCCAACATCAACACATCATACTAACATAAACATCCAGCATCAACACATCATACTAACATAAACATCCAACATCAACACATCATACTAACATAAACATCCAGCATCAACACATCATACTAACATAAACATCCAGCATCAACACATCATACTAACATAAACATCCAGCATCAACACATCATACTAACATAAACATCCAGCATCAACACATCATACTAACATAAGCATCCAGCATCAACACATCATACTAACATAAACATCCAGCATCAACACATCATACTAACATAAACATCCAGCATCAACACATCATACTAACATAAACATCCAGCATCAACACATCATACTAACATAAACATCCAGCATCAACACATCATACTAACATAAACATCCAACATCAACACATCATACTAACATAAACATCCAACATCAACACATCATACTAACATAAGCATCCAGCATCAACACATCATACTAACATAAACATCCAGCATCAACACATCATACTAACATAAACATCCAGCATCAACACATCATACTAACATAAACATCCAACATCAACACATCATACTAACATAAACATCCAGCATCAACACATCATACTAACATAAACATCCAGCATCAACACATCATACTAACATAAACATCCAACATCAACACATCATACTAACATAAACATCCAGCATCAACACATCATACTAACATAAACATCCAGCATCAACACATCATACTAACATAAACATCCAGCATCAACACATCATACTAACATAAACATCCAACATCAACACATCATACTAACATAAACATCCAACATCAACACATCATACTAACATAAACATCCAGCATCAACACATCATACTAACATAAACATCCAACATCAACACATCATACTAACATAAACATCCAGCATCAACACATCATACTAACATAAACATCCAACATCAACACATCATACTAACATAAACATCCAGCATCAACACATCATACTAACATAAACATCCAGCATCAACACATCATACTAACATAAACATCCAACATCAACACATCATACTAACATAAACATCCAGCATCAACACATCATACTAACATAAACATCCAGCATCAACACATCATACTAACATAAACATCCAGCATCAACACATCATACTAACATAAACATCCAACATCAACACATCATACTAACATAAACATCCAACATCAACACATCATACTAACATAAACATCCAGCATCAACACATCATACTAACATAAACATCCAACATCAACACATCATACTAACATAAACATCCAGCATCAACACATCATACTAACATAAACATCCAACATCAACACATCATACTAACATAAACATCCAGCATCAACACATCATACTAGCATAAACATCCAGCATCAACACATCATACTAACATAAACATCCAGCATCAACACATCATACTAACATAAACATCCAGCATCAACACATCATACTAACATAAGCATCCAGCATCAACACATCATACTAACATAAACATCCAGCATCAACACATCATACTAGCATAAACATCCAGCATCAACACATCATACTAACATAAACATCCAGCATCAACACATCATACTAACATAAACATCCAGCATCAACACATCATATTAACATAAACATCCAACATCAACACATCATACTAACATAAACATCCAACATCAACACATCATACTAACATAAACATCCAGCATCAACACATCATACTAACATAAACATCCAGCATCAACACATCATACTAACATAAACATCCAACATCAACACATCATACTAACATAAACATCCAGCATCAACACATCATACTAACATAAACATCCAGCATCAACACATCATACTAACATAAGCATCCAGCATCAACACATCATACTAACATAAACATCCAGCATCAACACATCATACTAACATAAACATCCAGCATCAACACATCATACTAACATAAGCATCCAGCATCAACACATCATACTAACATAAACATCCAGCATCAACACATCATACTAACATAAGCATCCAGCATCAACACATCATACTAACATAAACATCCAGCATCAACACATCATACTAACATAAACATCCAGCATCAACACATCATACTAACATAAACATCCAGCATCAACACATCATACTAACATAAACATCCAACATCAACACATCATACTAACATAAACATCCAGCATCAACACATCATACTAACATAAACATCCAACATCAACACATCATACTAACATAAGCATCCAGCATCAACACATCATACTAACATAAGCATCCAGCATCAACACATCATACTAACATAAACATCCAGCATCAACACATCATACTAACATAAACATCCAACATCAACACATCATACTAACATAAACATCCAGCATCAACACATCATACTAACATAAACATCCAACATCAACACATCATACTAACATAAACATCCAACATCAACACATCATACTAACATAAACATCCAGCATCAACACATCATACTAACATAAACATCCAGCATCAACACATCATACTAACATAAACATCCAGCATCAACACATCATACTAACATAAACATCCAGCATCAACACATCATACTAACATAAACATCCAGCATCAACACATCATACTAACATAAACATCCAGCATCAACACATCATACTAACATAAACATCCAGCATCAACACATCATACTAACATAAACATCCAACATCAACACATCATACTTGGACTGAGTAGGGTTTGTATTGGAAGCAGTATTGTTGTTAAAAAGCCTTCATAATATAGCTGAGTTTGCTTTGTCACCTGAGATGGATGATGAGGATGGTGGTATGGAGGTAAAGGCTCAGACAGTGGGACAGAGGAGGGACAGGATGAAGAATGGGGGAGAGAGCAGAGGGGTGGACAGAGAGCTGGAGATGGAACAGGTGAACCAATGAGAGAATGATGGACTGGATTAAGCTGGGAATATGCTTGACGTTTGGCCCGGCCGCACGGAAATGTGAGACACGGAATCCTGATGAGAAAACGTGTAGAGCTTTTATACTCTGTGCAGGTTTCTGCTTGCGGAAGTGAGCGCGAGTCTTGAAAACTCCACTTTGTCCGCCCAGCCGCGTCCGCGTAGTTACAAAATTCGGGGTGTGCACGGCCAGGTGAAAACCGTCCGCACAGGAGCGGAGATGAACAGAGAGAGGGAGGGAGGGAGGGGTGGAAGGAAGGAGGAGTCCTGCTGTGAGTCATCCAGGCAGTGAGAGATGGGTCACCATGGACACAGCCACTGACCCCACTGATGCCCCATCTATTGATCCCATTAAAACTACACCTCTCCCCTCTCTCTGCTCCTGTCTGTCTGTCTGTCTGTCTGTCTGTCTCTGCTCCTGTCTGTCTGTCTATCTGTCTGTCTCTGCTCCTGTCTGTCTGTCTGTCTGTCTGTCTGTCTCTGATCCTGTCTGTCTGTCTGTCTATCTGTCTGTCTCTGCTCCTGTCTGTCTCTCTGTCTGTCTTTCTGTCTGTCTGTCTGTCTGTCTGTCTGTCTCTGATCCTGTCTGTCTGTCTGTCTGTCTCTGATCCTGTCTGTCTCTCTGTCTGTCTGTCTGTCTGTCTGTCTGTCTGTCTCCGATCCTGTCTGTCTGTCTGTCTGTCTGTCTGTCTGTCTCTGATCCTGTCTGTCTGTGTCTGTCTGTCTGTCTGTCTGTCTGTCTCTGCTCCTGTCTGTCTCTCTCTCTGTCTGTCTGTCTGTCTGTCTGTCTCTGATCCTGTCTGTCTGTCTGTCTGTCTGTCTGTCTGTCTCTGATCCTGTCTGTCTGTCTGTCTGTCTGTCTGTCTGTCTGTCTCTGATCCTGTCTGTCTGTCTGTCTGTCTGTCTCTGCTCCTGTCTGGTCTGTCTGGTCTGTCTGTCTGTCTCTGCTCCTGTCTGTCTGACTCTGCTCCTGTCTGGTCTGTCTGTCTGTCTGTCTGTCTGTCTGTCTCTGCTCCTGTCTGTCTGTCCGTCTGTCTGTCTGTCTCTGATCCTGTCTGTCTGTCTGTCTGTCTCTGCTCCTGTCTGGTCTGTCTGTCTGTCTCTGCTCCTGTCTGTCTATCTGTCTGTCTGTCTGTCTGTCTGTCTCTGCTCCTGTCTGTCTGACTCTGTCTTTGTCTTTCTGTCCAGATGTGTTCATCTTAAGAGAGCAACAACTCCAGTCCGTGTCTCTCTCTGCTTCTCTTGTCTGTTGTCTTTTGGTGTGTGTGTCTCTCTCTCTCTCTCTCTCTCTCTCTCGCTCTCTCTCTCTCTCTCTGCCCATCAGCCTTCCTCCTCTAGTCGAAGCGCTAGCAATAGCATGCGTTATGGAAGCGATGCATACGTAGTACATGGTACACATATTTCCAAATAATCATAATTTAATTCAACAAAACTCTGAATACAAATGTTGTGTCTGACTGTCAGTTATAATCTTTATGTGCAAATCCATTCCTATCTGTTATATTCTACCTCTTTCTCTTCTCTTCTATCTATACATTGTTCTTCTGATTTTCCTCCACTTCTCCAGGTTTTCTGTCGCTCCCTCAGTTTCTCTGTCTTCTATACTCTTCATCTCAGTCTGACGTTAGGTTTGAAATATTTGTTTGTCTTCTCCTGCCAATTGGGCTTGCTACAAGGAACATCTGTAGACTGGATTAAGCCACCAACAAGCAACCCTACGTGTGTGTGTGTGTGTGTGTGTGTGTGTGTGTGTGTGTGTGTGTGTGTGTGTGTGTGTGTGTGAGAGAGAGATAGAGATAGAGATAGAGAGGGGGGGTGAGAGAGAAGTGCTGCCTGATTACTCACCAGTGAGATCATTCACAATTAGCCCCCCTTTGTGCTGAAATAAAAGGTTATCAGCCACGTGGCAGCATGTGCGCATGCACACACACACACACACACACACACACACACACACACACACACACACACACACACACACACTCATTTAGAGCCATTAAAGTTAGTTCTGTGGGAGATTTGTTTTTACCGAGCGACTTGATCAGAGGTTGATTTAATGTTCTCCAAACAATGGGCTCCTGTTTATTCTCAATTAGCATGATGGATGCAGACCATAATAAACACTCTGCCTTCCTCCTCTCTCTCCTCTCACACTGGATCTGTCTCTCTCTCCCTCTGTGATCTCCTCCTCACAATGGATCTGTCTCTCTCTCCCTCTGTGATCTCCTCTCTCTCCTCTCACAATGGATCTGTCTCTCTCTCCCTCTGTGATCTCCTCTCTCTCGTCTCACACTGGATCTGTCTCTCTCTCCCTCTGTGATCTCCTCTCTCTCCTCTCACACTGGATCTGTCTCTCTCTCCCTCTGTGATCTCCTCTCTCTCCTCTCACACTGGATCTGTCTCTCTCTCCCTCTGTGATCTCCTCTCTCTCCTCTCACAATGGATCTGTCTCTCTCTCCCTCTGTGATCTCCTCTCTCTCCTCTCACACTGGATCTGTCTCTCTCTCCCTCTGTGATCTCCTCTCTCTCGTCTCACACTGGATCTGTCTCTCTCTCCCTCTGTGATCTCCTCTCTCTCCTCTCACACTGGATCTGTCTCTCTCTCCCTCTGTGATCTCCTCTCCTCACAATGGATCTGTCTCTCTCTCCCTCTGTGATCTCCTCTCCTCACAATGGATCTGTCTCTCTCTCCCTCTGTGATCTCCTCTCTCTCCTCTCACAATGGATCTGTCTCTCTCTCCCTCTGTGATCTCCTCTCTCTCCTCTCACACTGGATCTGTCTCTCTCTCCCTCTGTGATCTCCTCTCTCTCCTCTCACACTGGATCTGTCTCTCTCTCCCTCTGTGATCTCCTCTCTCTCCTCTCACACTGGATCTGTCTCTCTCTCCCTCTGTGATCTCCTCTCTCTCCTCTCACACTGGATCTGTCTCTCTCTCCCTCTGTGATCTCCTCTCTCTCCTCTCACACTGGATCTGTCTCTCTCTCCCTCTGTGATCTCCTCTCTCTCCTCTCACACTGGATCTGTCTCTCTCTCCCTCTGTGATCTTCTCTCTCTCCTCTCACACTGGATCTGTCTCTCTCTCCCTCTGTGATCTCCTCTCTCTCCTCTCACACTGGATCTGTCTCTCTCTCCCTCTGTGATCTCCTCTCTCTCCTCTCACACTGGATCTGTCTCTCTCTCCCTCTGTGATCTCCTCTCTCTCCTCTCACAATGGATCTGTCTCTCTCTCCCTCTGTGATCTCCTCTCTCTCGTCTCACACTGGATCTGTCTCTCTCTCCCTCTGTGATCTCCTCTCTCTCCTCTCACACTGGATCTGTCTCTCTCCCTCTGTGATCTCCTCTCTCTCCTCTCACAATGGCTCTGTCTCTCTCTCCCTCTGTGATCTCCTCTCTCTCCTCTCACACTGGATCTGTCTCTCTCTCCCTCTGGGATCTCCTCTCTCTCGTCTCACACTGGATCTGTCTCTCTCTCCCTCTGTGATCTCCTCTCTCTCCTCTCACACTGGATCTGTCTCTCTCTCCCTCTGTGATCTCCTCTCTCTCCTCTCACAATGGATCTGTCTCTCTCTCCCTCTGTGATCTCCTCTCTCTCCTCTCACACTGGATCTGTCTCTCTCTCCCTCTGTGATCTCCTCTCTCTCCTCTCACACTGGATCTATCTCTCTCTCCCTCTGTGATCTCCTCTCTCTCCTCTCACACTGGATCTATCTCTCTCTCCCTCTGTGATCTCCTCTCTCTCCTCTCACACTGGATCTGTCTCTCTCTCCCTCTGTGATCTCCTCTCTCTCCTCTCACACTGGATCTGTCTCTCTCTCCCTCTGTGATCTCCTCTCTCTCCTCCTCACACTGGATCTATCTCTCTCTCCCTCTGTGATCTCCTCTCTCTCCTCTCACACTGGATCTGTCTCTCTCTCCCTCTGTGATCTTCTCTCTCTCCTCTCACACTGGATCTGTCTCTCCCTCTGTGATTCAAACAGAGCTTTCCTGGATAACATGCCAACGGAATGGAGGTTCAATTTATTAATTGGATGTTCAATTTATTAATTGGATGTTCAATTTATTAATTGATGTTCAATTTATTAATTGGATGTTCTTTGAGGCTTGAGCTTATCGGCTTTGGGTGACCTCATGAGATTTATTCTGAAATTCCACTTTTGCTGAGTTTCAATGTACTGTATAGCCTTTTGCTGGGATTTTTTGTGATGAGAAGTGTGTGTGTGTGTGTGTGTGTGTGTGTGTGTGTGTGTGTGTGTGTGAGTGTGTGTGTGTGTGTGTGTGTGTGTGTGTGTGTGTGTGTGCGTGCGTGCGTGCGTGCATGCGAGAACGTGTCAGTGTTCAGTTGGATTTCCTTTCACCTGCCCCTAGCACACACACACACACACACACACCAGCTCAGGGCCCCCAGCTCTCAGCCTGCCACACAGTCACCTTGATACAGCCGTCATTTACAATCTCTTACTTGCAGGCAGAGCACTGCCAATTTGATGCCTTTCTTTATCTGAAATGTCAACAAGCTCCTTCTCTCCTCTCCTTCTCCTCTCTCTCCTCTCTCCTTCTCCTTCTCCTCCTCTCTCTCCTCTCATTCTCCTCTCCTCTCCTCTCATTCTCCTCTCCTCTCATTCTCCTCTCCTCTCCCTCTCCTCTCCTCAGCTCCTCTCCTTCTCCTCTCATCTCATTCTCCTCTCCTCTCCTCTCATTCTCTCTCTCTCCTCGTCCTCTCCTCTCATCTTCTCCTCTCATTCTCCTCTACTCTCCTCTCTCATTCTCCTCTCCTCTCCTCAGTCATTCTCTCCTCTCCTCTCCTCCTCCTCTCATTCTCCTCTCCTCTCCTCCTCCTCTCATTCTCCCTTCCTCTCTCATTCTCCTCTCCTCCTCTCTCTCCTTCCTCCTCTCCTCTCCTCTCCTCTCCTCTCCACTCTCATTCCTCCTCTCCTCTCCTCTCTCATTCTCCTCTCCTCTCTCTCATTCTCCTCTCCTCTCCTCTCATTCTCCTCTCCTCTCATTCTCCCTCTCCTCTCCTCTCCTCTCCTTCTCCTCTCCTCTCCTTCTCCTCTCCTCTCCTCTCTCTCTCTCCTCTCCTCTCCTCCTCCTCTCCTCTCATTCTCCTCTCCTCTCCTCTCTTCCTCCTCTCTCTCATTCTCCTTCTCCTCTCCTCTCATTCTCCTCTCTTCTCCTCTCATTCTCTCTCCTCTCCTCCTCCTCTCCTTCTCCTCTCCTCTACTCTCATTCTCCTCTCCTCTCCTCCTCACTCTCCTCTTCCTCCTCCTCCTCTCCTCTCCTTCTCCTCTCCTCTCCTCTCCTCTCTCTCTCCTCTCCTCTCCTCTCCTCTCCTCTCTCATTCTCCTCTCCTCTCCTCACTCCTCTCCTCTCATTCTCCTTCTCTCCTCTCCTCTCATCTCCTCTCCTCTCCTCCTCCTCTCCTCTCTCCTCCTCTCTCACCTTTCCTTCAC